>NC_064413.1:57982500-58010000 GCF_023375975.1 Astyanax mexicanus | reverse complement strand
CATTTATTTACAGAAAATGAGAAATGACTGAAATAACAAAAAAGATGCAGAACTTTCAGACCTCAAATAATACAAAGAAAATAAGTTCATATTCATAAAGTTTTAAGAGTTCAGAAATAATCAATATTTGGTGGAATAATCCTGGTGGTTTTTAATCACAGTTTTTTTTTATGCATCTTGGCATCATGTTCTCCTCCACCAATCTTACACACTGCTTTTGGATAACTTTATGCTGCTTTACTCCTGGTGTAAAAATTCAAGCAGTTCAGTTTGGGATATTGAGGTTGGGGAATGGGTTGAGGTTGAGATATTGAGGTTGGGATATTGAGGTTGGGGAATGGGTTGAGGTTGGGATATTGAGGTTGAGGGTGAGATATTGAGGTTGGGGAATGGGTTGAGGGTGAGATATTGAGGTTGGGGAATGGGTTGAGGTTGGGATATTGAGGTTGAGGGTGGGATATTGAGGTTGGGGAATGGGTTGAGCTTGGGATATTGAGGTTGAGGGTGAGATATTGAGGTTGGGGAATGGGTTGAGGTTGGGATATTGAGGTTGAGGGTGAGATATTGAGGTTGGGGAATGGGTTGAGGGTGAGATATTGAGGTTGGGGAATGGGTTGAGGTTGGGATATTGAGGTTGAGGGTGGAATATTGAGGTTGGGGAATGGGTTGAGGGTGAAATATTGAGGTTGGGGAATGGGTTGAGGTTGGGATATTGAGGTTTAGGTTGGGATATTGAGGTTGGGGAATGGGTTGAGGTTGGGATATTGAGGTTGAGGTTGGGATATTGAGGTTGGGGAATGGGTTGAGGTTGAGATATTGAGGTTGAGGTTGGGATATTGAGGTTGGGATATTGAGGTTGAGGGTGGGATATTGAGGTTGGGGAATGGGTTGAGGTTGGGGGTTTGTGGTAAAGGGAACTGCTCTGAGGGAACTGGGTTTGTGAGGCTGAGCAGAGTTTCATGTTTCCAGTGGTCCTTTTTCAGGGGTTTCAGAGATCTCCCAAAAGATTTTTAATTGCAGCTACCTCACATCCATATTATTTACACCCTTAAAGAACCATTTTCATAAATGTTTTAAGGAAACACAAACTGGTTCTTAAATAAGGTTAATCAGATAACAGTTTAAGCACCTTTTTTAATAAGTGCTACTTATGGCCATCAATAGCTTCAGGGAGATCTCAGACTCACAGGTACAGAAGATGTTGAGGATGTGCTGCATTATTGTGATGCTGATGACGTTCTGTTTCTGTATGTGTAGAAATTTAACACTCCCTGGAGGAAGTTCTTCACCTCCATGCCGGTTTACGCCATCATCGTAGCCAACTTCTGCAGGAGCTGGACCTTCTACCTGCTGCTCATCAGCCAACCGGCTTATTTCGAGGAAGTGTTCGGATTTGAGATTAGCAAGGTCACACACACACGCACACACACACACACACACACACACACACACACACACTCTCACACACACACACACTCTCAAACACACACACACACACACTACGTACTGACATCTGATACAGATCCAATATGCAGCAATGCGACTGAACAGTAAGACTGGAATTCATGCAAAAAATAAAGAAAAATAAAGGAGATGTAAACTGAGGGGCAGCGGTTTAGTGGTGGATTATTGAGGATTCAGATCCATAAATATCTGGACTGATGTTTCTCTTCCTGTAGAAACAGGAACTGCCTGAAAGCTCCTGTAATGCTGGACTACGTTCAGACCGGTGTTGGATATAGATCCCATTAAAAAAGTGAGAAAAGGCTAAAATAAACAGCAGATTTGGTGAATTGCAGTTTTACCTGCTAAAACTGTGCTGAGGAGATTTTAACTATAGCATTAACAAGACCCTCCCCCTCCCCCACAGAAACACTGCATTAATAAACTTTTACATTAATCTCAAATATGTGTTTCTAATAGAAAAGGGCAAATAGAATAGGTTTGTGTGATTTATTTAAATTTGCTTTTAGTAACTGGTGATTATTCTCTTGTATATATAAGTAAATAATTTTGTAAATAGGCCTGAAGAATCTACATTTCTACTGAAAATAAAGATTCTGTGCAGATTCACACATCCTGACAGCATAAGCCCCTCCCCCTCTCTGCAGGTGGGTATCCTCTCGGCCCTCCCCCACCTGGTGATGACCATCGTGGTGCCAATCGGAGGGCAGCTGGCCGACTACCTTCGCTCCAATAACATCATGTCCACCACCAACGTCCGCAAGATGATGAACTGCGGCGGTGAGAAGCTCTGTATGCAGGACTCGGCCCTGTGTGTAGTGTGTGTGTGTGTGTGTGTGTGTAGTGTGTAAATGTGTGTGTGTTTTGTGTAAATGTGTGTGTTTGTTGTTTGTAAAGGTGTGTTGTGTGTGTGTTTTGTGTAAATGTGTATGTGTGTGTGTTTTGTGTAAATGTGTGTGTGTTTTGTGTAAATGTGTGTGTGTTTTGTGTAAATGTGTGTGTTTGTTGTTTGTAAAGTGTGTTGTGTGTAAATGTGTGTGTTTGTTGTTTGTAAAGGTGTGTTGTGTGTGTGTTTTGTGTAAATGTGTGTGTGTGTAAATGTGTGTGTGTGTTTTGTGTAAATGTGTGTGTGTGTGTTTTGTGTAAATGTGTGTGTGTAAGTGTGTAAATGTGTGTGTTTGTTGTTTGTAAAGGTGTGTTGTGTGTGTGTTTTGTGTAAATGTGTATGTGTGTGTGTGTGTGTGTGTGTAGGATTCGGTCTGGAGGCAACGTTTCTGCTGGTGGTGGGATTTTCTCACACTAAGGGCGTGGCCATCTCTTTCCTAGTGTTGGCTGTTGGATTCAGTGGTTTTGCTATCTCAGGTAAGACCCTGTTTATCTCATGATGTTGAAGATTCTTCTGGATCAGTAAAGGACTTCCCTTACCTTCTGGTCCCTTAGGATTTAATAAGCACTTCCAAGTCCATCTACCTCAACCGTAAACACCAACCTCAACCCATTCCCCAAACCCAAACCATAACCCCACTTCATCTACCTCAACCACTAACCCCAACCTCAACCCATTCCTCAAACCATAACCCCATTCCATCTACCTCAACCACAACCCCAACCTCAACCCATTCCTCAAACCATAACCCCATTCCATCTACCTCAACCACAACCCCCAACCTCAACCCATTTCCCAAACCCAAACCATAACCCCTCCATCTACCTCAACCCCAAACCCCAACCTCAACCCATTCCTCAAACCCAAACCATAACCCCTCCATCTATCTCAACCCCAAACCCCAACCTCAACCCATTCCCCAAACCATTACCCCACCCCATCTACCTCAACCTCAACCCATTCCTCAAACCCAAACCATAACCCTAATCCATCTACCTCAACCCCAACCTCAACCTATTCCCTAAACCCAAACTATAACCCCATTCCATCTACCTCAACTCCAAACCTGTCAGGATGCGTGAAGGACGGACGAGGAGAGCGGATGCAAATGCGAGTGAATTTATTACACAATAAACAAAAGACAAAAATAAACAAATAAACTGAAACTGAACTGAAAACAAGAAACACGGGAAACAGAGACGCAACCATAACAGGCTAACAAAGCACAAGAACCGACACAAGGGAAAGGGAGCACGGACTATAAATAGTGTAAAACACACACGGGAAACAGAAAACACCTGGGGCTAAGGGGCGGAGTTACAAATGAACACAGGTGAGGGCAAGAAACACTGAGGAACACGGATCACGTGGGAGACACACTCACAGTCACAAGCAGAGACAGGCACAGAAAAGGTAAATAAACACAGAAACACGAGAACAGACAGGGACCACGTGACAAAACCCCAATCTCAACCCATTCCCCAAACCCAAACCGTAACCCCAGTCCATCTACCTCAACCGCAAACCCCAACCTCAACCCATTCCCCAAACCCAAACCATAACCCCATTCCATCTACATCAACTGTAAATCCCAACCCCAACCCATTCCCCAAACCCAAACCATTACCCCACTCCATCTACCCCAACCATAACCCTAATTCATCTACCTCAACCGTAAACCCCAACCTCAACCCATTCCTCAAACCCCAACCATAACCCCATTCCATCTACCTCAGCCGCAAACCCCAACCATAACCCCATTCCAACTACCTCAACCACAAACCCCTACCTCAACCTATTCCTCAAACCCATATCATAACCCCATTCCTTCTACCTCAACCACAACCCCCAACCTCAACCCATTTCCCAAACCCAAACCATAACCCCTCCATCTACCTCAACCCCAAACCCCAACCTCAACCCATTCCTCAAACCCAAACCATAACCCCTCCATCTATCTCAACCCCAAACCCCAACCTCAACCCATTCCCCAAACCATTACCCCACCCCATCTACCTCAACCTCAACCCATTCCTCAAACCCAAACCATAACCCTAATCCATCTACCTCAACCCCAACCTCAACCTATTCCCTAAACCCAAACTATAACCCCATTCCATCTACCTCAACTCCAAACCTGTCAGGATGCGTGAAGGACGGACGAGGAGAGCGGATGCAAATGCGAGTGAATTTATTACACAATAAACAAAAGACAAAAATAAACAAATAAACTGAAACTGAACTGAAAACAAGAAACACGGGAAACAGAGACGCAACCATAACAGGCTAACAAAGCACAAGAACCGACACAAGGGAAAGGGAGCACGGACTATAAATAGTGTAAAACACACACGGGAAACAGAAAACACCTGGGGCTAAGGGGCGGAGTTACAAATGAACACAGGTGAGGGCAAGAAACACTGAGGAACACGGATCACGTGGGAGACACACTCACAGTCACAAGCAGAGACAGGCACAGAAAAGGTAAATAAACACAGAAACACGAGAACAGACAGGGACCACGTGACAAAACCCCAATCTCAACCCATTCCCCAAACCCAAACCGTAACCCCAGTCCATCTACCTCAACCGCAAACCCCAACCTCAACCCATTCCCCAAACCCAAACCATAACCCCATTCCATCTACATCAACTGTAAATCCCAACCCCAACCCATTCCCCAAACCCAAACCATTACCCCACTCCATCTACCCCAACCATAACCCTAATTCATCTACCTCAACCGTAAACCCCAACCTCAACCCATTCCTCAAACCCCAACCATAACCCCATTCCATCTACCTCAGCCGCAAACCCCAACCATAACCCCATTCCAACTACCTCAACCACAAACCCCTACCTCAACCTATTCCTCAAACCCATATCATAACCCCATTCCTTCTACCTCAATTGCAAACCCCAGCCTCAACCCATTCCCCAAACCATAACCCCATTCCATCTACCTCAACCACTAACCCCAACCTCAACCCATTCCTCAAACCATAACCCCATTCCATCTACCTCAACCACAACCCCCAACCTCAACCCATTTCCCAAACCCAAACCATAACCCCTCCATCTACCTCAACCCCAAACCCCAACCTCAACCCATTCCTCAAACCATAACCCCATTCCATCTACCTCAACCACTAACCCCAACCTCAACCCATTCCTCAAACCATAACCCCATTCCATCTACCTCAACCACAACCCCCAACCTCAACCCATTTCCCAAACCCAAACCATAACCCCTCCATCTACCTCAACCCCAAACCCCAACCTCAACCCATTCCTCAAACCATAACCCCATTCCATCTACCTCAACCACTAACCCCAACCTCAACCCATTCCTCAAACCATAACCCCATTCCATCTACCTCAACCACAACCCCCAACCTCAACCCATTTCCCAAACCCAAACCATAACCCCTCCATCTACCTCAACCCCAAACCCCAACCTCAACCCATTCCTCAAACCCAAACCATAACCCCTCCATCTATCTCAACCCCAAACCCCAACCTCAACCCATTCCCCAAACCATTACCCCACCCCATCTACCTCAACCTCAACCCATTCCTCAAACCCAAACTATAACCCTAATCCATCTACCTCAACCCCAACCTCAACCTATTCCCTAAACCCAAACTATAACCCCATTCCATCTACCTCAACTCCAAACCCCAATCTCAACCCATTCCCCAAACCCAAACCTCAACCGCAAACCCCAACCTCAACCCATTCCCCAAACCCAAACCATAACCCCATTCCATCTACATCAACTGTAAATCCCAACCTCAACCCATTCCCCAAACCCAAACCATTACCCCATTCCATCTACCACAACCATAACCCTAATTCATCTACCTCAACCGTAAACCCCAACCTCAACCCATTCCTCAAACCCCAACCATAACCCCATTCCATCTACCTCAGCCGCAAACCCCAACCATAACCCCATTCCAACTACCTCAACCACAAACCCCTACCTCAACCTATTCCTCAAACCCATATCATAACCCCATTCCTTCTACCTCAGTTGCAAACCCCAGCCTCAACCCATTCCCCAAACCATAACCCCAGTCCATCTATCTCCACCGTAAACCTCAACCTCAACCCATTCCTCAACCCCAAACCATGACCCCATTCCATCTACCTCAACCCCAAACCTCGACTCATTCCTTATACCCAAACCATAACCACACTCCAACTAACCTTACCCATAAACCCCAACCTCAACGCATTCCCTAAACCCAAACCATAACCCCACTCCATCTACCTCAATTGCAAACCCCAACCTCAACCCATTCCCAAAACCATAACCCCAGTCCATCTACCTCAACCGCAAACCCCAACCTCAACCCATTCTTCAAACCCAAACCATAACCCCACTCCATCTACCTCAACCGTAAACCCCAACCTCAACCCATTCCCCAAACCCAAACCATAACCCCATTCCATCTACCTCAACCGTAAACCCCAACCTCAACCCATTCCCCAAACCCAAACCATTCCCCCATTCCATCTACCTCAACCATAAACCCCAACCTCAACCCATTCCCCAAACCATAACCCCATTCCAATTGCCTCAGCCGCAAACCCCAACCTCATCCCATTCCTCAAACCCATGTCATAATCCCATTCCTTCTACCTCAACCGTAAACCCCAACATCAACTCATTCCCCAAACCATAACCCCATTCCATCTACCTCAACCCCAAACCCCAACCTCAACCCATTCCACAAACCATTACCCCATTCCATCTACCTCAACCCCAAAGCCCAACCTCAACCCATTCCTCAAAGCCAAACCATGACCCCATTCCATCTACCTCAACCCCAAACCTCGACCCATTCCTTAAACCCAAACCATAACCACACTCCAACTAACCTTACCCGTAAACCCCAACCTTAACGCATTCCCTAAACCCAAACCATAACCCCACTCCATCTACCTCAGCCGCAAACCCCAACCTCAACCCATTCCCCAAACCATAACCCCAGTCCATCTACCTTAACCGCAAACCCCAACCTCAACCCATTCCTCAAACCATAACCCCATTCCATCTACCTTAACCCCAAACCTTAACCCATTCCTCAAACCATAACCCCATTCCATCTACCTCAACCCCAAACCCCAACACATTCCCCAAACCATTACCCCACCCCATCTACCACAACCTTAACCCATTCCTCAAACCCAAACCATAACCCTAATCCATCTACCTCAACCCCAACCTCAACCTATTCCCTAAACCCAAACTATAACCCCATCTCAACCGTAAAGCCCCTCAACCCATTCTCCAAACCATAACCCCACTCCATCTACCTCAACCGTTAACCCCAACCTTAACCCATTCCCCAAACCTAATTACCCATTCCTTTTAAAGTGTGTAGATATGATCTAAGCTAATCAGCATTAATAAAGAATATGGATTGAGACACCCTATTAAACTGGATGCTGAAGTATCATTAATAGTTATGGACTAAAGTCTGTAGAATTAGATTCCATTTGACAACCACTGACCTGGTTTTTGCCGGCCATGTAAACTCAGCACTCAGTGGTCCAGTGGTGCTCTGGTCCGGTTTTGGATATGATCTGAGTTTGCGTGTTTAGGTTAGAGAAATTAAGGTGAGGATTTGGATTTTGTGTGTGGACGAGGATGTGGGGTTCAGCCAGGTTAGAGGTTAGGGGTTTAGGTTTTGGATGTGGATGAGTGGTTGGGTGTTCAGGCAGGTTTTGTTTGATGAAATCAAATCAAATTCATATGGTGAGGATTTGCGTGAGGGTTTAGTATTCAGGTGATGATTTGGATTTGAGATGTGAACGGTTTTGGGTTTTTAGATGAGGGGTTGGGTTTTGGGTAAAGGTTTGGGATTTTGTATGAAAGTGAGGGTTTGGATAGAGAGAAGGTCAGTAGTATCTCAGTGGTTAGAAGTTTGGGTTGTGGGTTTGATACCCAGGCTGACTAAGCTTCCACAACTGAGCCTATTGGATGCAGTTTTAGTTGAGGGTAAGTGTGTGTTTGTCTCTGCAGGGTTTAATGTTAATCACCTGGACATCGCCCCGCGCTACGCCAGCATCCTGATGGGCATCTCTAATGGAGTGGGCACACTGTCGGGCATGGTGTGCCCTCTGATAGTCGGTGCCATGACTAAACATAAGGTACACACACCAGCACTGATACACTGAACTTTTCCCATGATGCTCTGCAGCTCTGTTTCATTCCTCTTCCAGACTCTATCCTGCATTCTCTCGCTCATTCAGTCGCTCATGGTGTTCATACTAACTATCCCTCTTTCCTTTCCTCTCATCCCTCACTCACTCTAACACACATACACATCCTCCACTATCTCTCTATCTATCTCTCTCTGTATCTCTATCTCTGTCTCTCTCTGTATCTCTATCTCTGTCTCTCTCTCTGTCTCTCTCTTCTGTCTCTCTCTCTGTCTCTCTCTCTGTCTCTCTCTCTCTCTCTCTCTCTCTCTCTGTAGACTCGGGAGGAGTGGCAGTATGTGTTTCTCATTGCTTCCTTGGTTCATTATGGCGGTGTAATCTTCTATGGTGTGTATTTCTGTCTTTTCTTTCATTCTTTTATAATCTCTCTCTTTCTCTCTCCTTTGATCCATAAATCACTGAGCTTTAGTTCCTCTCGGGATCTCAAAGCTTTATCAGAAATGTTGTGCTGGTGTCCTTTTTGCTTTGCTTCATCAGGTACGTAACGTTTATCCAGTTTATTTTTATATAAAAGAGTGATAAACTTAGTATCATCCATTTGCAAAGCAACGCCCCTGTGATGTCACCGTATTTCTGAGCGATAGATTTAGACTATCAGTTTTTAGTTTTGAGAAGTTCTGCTTTGGCATTCTCAAATTTGCAGAGGCAGAGTCAGATTCACCTACTCATTTATCAAAGACTCCCCCTTTTTCCAGACGAAGCACGAGTGTCTCAGACTGCCTTTATTGAGTCTGGATATCCAGACGTTGGGAGGAAGGCGGAGCTTCCGAGTTCTTCCCTAATTCATGCTGGGTAACCTTTTTATCACTGAAGGAGACGTGCTGTTTACCCAGCGATATTAAAATCTATATTAAATGACAACATAGGAGTTATGGACAAAGACATAAGTCATACCACAGTTAGTTCCGCCCCTTGAATATGATTGGCTGAGAGGTGTTCTATGAGTACTGTTAAGTTTCAGGTTCACCACAGTTTGAGTTTTAAGGACTTGTGGTTGGACCATGATGGATGGTTGTTGATGACATCATGCATGACATGAAAACATAAGTCACATGACTGACGTAACTTGTTTGGGGGTCGCAGGTCTCTTCGCGTCCGGAGAGAAGCAGGCGTGGGCGGAGCCAGAGAACACCAGCGAGGAGAAGTGTGGAATTCTGGGAGAGGACGAGCTAGCGGATGAAACCGAGGAGCTCTACCGAACGGGGGGTGGCGGCTACGGAGCCACCAGCCAATCCGCAGATGCCAACGGGGCGGGGACTGGAGGGGGTGGGGGGAACTGGGTCTCGGACTGGGACAAAACGGAGGAGTACGTCCAGCCCACCGGGACCAACAGCTACCTGTACGGAGGAGGAGTGGAGCGAGAGCTCACGTAGAGGTGGAGCGAGAGAGCGACGGAGCGAGAGAGTGAGAGTGTTAATGTACACCATACCAGATGGGTGTGTATTTTAGTGTGGCAGCAATGCACTGGTGTATGATTGTGTGATTGTGTGTGTGTGATTGTGTGTGTGTGTGTGTGTGTGATTGTGTGTGTGATTGTGTGTGTGTGTGTGTGTGTGAGAACTGTGAGTGTTTTCCCTGCAGTTATTCTGTATTTAGAACTTTAGGAACCTTTTCTAATCACCAGCCACATCCCCCCGCCTCCACCTTTAGAACCACTATTACCCCACACTGTCCCCAAACACCACACCTGTGCTCACCTGACCGTACCTGAGCTCACCTGAGTTTAACTGAGAGCAGGTAGACCCACCTAAACCAGTGTGTATTCACCTGAGCCCACCTGCCCTCAACTGAGCTAAACTAAAAGCAGGTGAGCTCACCTCAGCCTACCTAAGTGCCACTGAGTTGTAGGCTGTTGTGGCTAATTAAGGCGGTGTAGGCGGGGTTAGATGCGGTGGGTGGGGAAGGGTGGGGTGTGTCCAGGTGGAGTGTGGAGGCGTGTACCTGTGGTTGCTGTGCCTGAGTGTTCCTCATATTGAACCACTGCTGAGCGTTCTTCCAGCTCAGTTACCATAATAAAGCACCACTTAACGAGCACAACCAGCTTAACGAGCACAACCAGCTTAACGAGCACAACGAGCACTGATCGTTTCCGAGCTCCTCAGAGGCTGAGGGACGTTAGCAATATCATAAATCACTGATAATGATACTAGAAGTTCCACCTGATCAATACCTGCCGAGCTCCTTAAAGCTTGCAGGTTTCCGAGAGTTTTCTAAAAGGTGGAGGTTTGTGAGAACTCTCTAAAGGGTGGAGGTTTTTGAGAACTCTCTAAAAGGTGGAGGTTTGTGAGAACTCTCTAAAAGGTGGAGGTTTGTGAGAACTCTCTAAAGGGTGGAGGTTTTTAAGAGTTTTCTAAAAGGTGGAGGTTTGTGAGAACTCTCTAAAGGGTGGAGGTTTTTGAGAACTCTCTAAAGGGTGGAGGTTTTTGAGAACTCTCTAAAGGGTGGAGGTTTTTAAGAGCTTTCTAAAGGGTGGAGGTTTGTGAGAGCTGTTTCTCTGATGTCACTGACGGTCTGATTAACAGGTTGATTAAATTAGATTTAGGTCTGTTTTGGCCGTTACGCTCTTTGAGGAACTTGGCGCTTGGTTGGTTCCTCCTGCAGGATCGGAGTTTTTCTTGTGGGTGGAGATAATTTCAGTGATGCTGGTGGAGATCTGTTTTTTAAAATATATATAAATACATGTGGACGGGCCCTTGTGGACAGTAAGTGTCACTGCAGCCTTTTGTCTTTAATTTACTGGACCGGGATCAGGTCCTAGGAGAAACTGGTTAGTATACGTAGAGTAGGTGTAGGATAGACGTAGGATGGACGTGAATTGTGATTGGTTAGCACGTATACGGTTTTAGCACTGTTTCTTTTTTTTCTATAAAATGTAACCGGCACCAGTTTCGGACCCTCTGCCTCGTTACGCAGATCACTGATAATAACGTAAATTACGTACGAACTGTCCGCGCTGTGACATCACAGCATTTTAATCGTAACCGAGGACAGAATGTATCAGAGCATCAGCAAAACTGCGTTCAATAACACTGAGATAATAATCAATAATCTGCACTGTTGATCAGAATGCTCGTTCTGCTGCACCTATATTTATCTATATTTATATTTAAACACCTGTAGAATCACCTGTCCTGACCTCTGTTCCTATTGGACACTGGGTTTTGTATCATACCTTCAGGTGTTTTGTTTGTTTGTCTTTCTTCTCTCACTTGATCGGGTCAATATCACTCAATCTATCACTTTAGTTATTATAGATAATGTAGTGTAGTCATGTTGACGTTAAATAAAGGGGTTATATGCTGCTGCGTTCACACTGCAGGTAAATCTGATCCAAATCAGTTTTCAATTTCAATTTGGGACACTTTCATATGTGGTTTCAAAAAGTATTTTTTAGGAACTTCTTGACTGTGTTCAAACTGTCAGACTAGAATTCGATCATTAGTAAAGATTCTAATGTAAAGATCTAGATTGTATCCAGATTAATTTTTAAAGTCTAAAAAACCAAACGACTCATAAAAACACATCTGGAGGTGGTTTAAAAATGTCCACTGGAACCCAAGCAGATCTGTTTGTGATGTTCAGACATGCAAATCCGATCTGTTCTCAGTCATCTCAACAGATCCCGATTAACAAGATGCTCTTTAGTGTCTGATATAAATCACATTAAATAGACAGTGTGAACAGCCTAAAATAAACTTCAGATTCTGTGCGTAAATCAGACGTGGTCCAGTTTTACCTGCAGTCAGTGTGAACGCAGCGTTAGATTAGTTCTGTTGATTACTGACCCCTACAGGACAGACAGGAATAAAACCGTCACTTTCTGAGAAAAACCAAAGAGTTTTTACTGGTTTTATCAGGTTTAGTATCAGAACCGGTTTACACTGTTCACACCACTCACACACTCCTGCACAAGATTCAGAGTCTTCCTTTATCTTTATTATTTTACTGTTTCTTACATGTCTGTTACTTTGCTGTAAAATGTGTAAATGATTGATATTTATTGTTATTATTATTATTATTATAATCTGAATGATTTTGCGATGTTTGTGTTTGATCTGAACCTGTTTGTTACGTTTAGACGGTGTTTAAACTGGAGATGATCTTTGATCATTTCCTGTATTTATGAATAAAAGTGAGCGTATAAAACTCGCTGAGTGATGTTCTGATTACAGGAGGTGAGGAGGTGGAGGTGGGGGTGGAGAAGGAGGTGGAGGAATAGGGGATTAGTGGAGTATTAAGGGATTAGTATAGTGTAGTGTAGTGTAGTTCTGAGAGAGTGGAGGATTATGGGTAATGTAGTTTTCTCTGTGAGCCGCGTGTCTGGTGTGTTTTTGCTCCCTCTGGTGGCGGAGAAGAGAACAGCACTCAGGTATTTCAGTTTTATTTAGTTTTATTGAAATGTGTTAAAATTCCATTTTTTATGAGATTAAAATGTAATATAGGCTGTAAATAATGAAAATTATCACTGACCAAAGAAAAACACGTATCTCCAAAGTTTAGAGTAAAACCTTTCCAATCTTTTAGTACAAATTAATATAAAAAAATGCTATTCCATGATTTTTTTCTGTTTTTTTTCTATTTGTTCATTTATCATTAAATTAAGTATTAAAATGAAGACAGTTTGAGATAAATGTTTTTTGTTTTTTTTGGACAGTGAACACATGCGAAAGTAAAAATAAACAAATCTGTAACTTGTGTTAGAACAAATATATATAAACGTATATTTCAACAAGAAATAGTAAAATATTAAACAGCATATCTTTACACATCCTCTTTACTCCAGTTTACAGAATAAAACACAGATACAGTTTATTCAGGAATTAGTTTGAAGCTCAAGAAAAAAAATAATAATAA
This sequence comes from Astyanax mexicanus, assembly GCF_023375975.1. NCBI lineage: Eukaryota > Metazoa > Chordata > Actinopteri > Characiformes > Acestrorhamphidae > Astyanax > Astyanax mexicanus. The sequence goes on along the minus strand of NC_064413.1, from coordinate 57,996,561 downwards.
GTTTTATAAAATTATAAAAATAAAAGTGCAAAACGCAAAAATGTAATAAAATGATACTAAAAAGCATTACAGACATAATGCTGATTATAAAAGTGCAAACATCATTTATATTAATCAATAAAAGCATGTCATCCCTGTCAGACAATAACCTCGTTTAAGTCATTTTGAAGCGTTTCTATTGGTCCGTTCATCATCAAATCCTGACACAGTATAAACAGAAACGTCCGGATTCAGGATAATACTGGAGAAAAGAGAAAATTAAATGCAGAAGTGGAGATACGAGGTTTTGCGGGCGGAGATGATGTATACTGTCTGCTGCAGAGATAATGGAGGATAATGTGAATAGCAGAATATAACAGCTGTTAGAAACTACTCTAACAAATAAAGGTTCTAGATAGGGTTCCTGATACAGTGCTAAAGAAGAACCACTACTGATCGTTTTATTAAAATATAGATATTTTCTATAACTAGTTTCCAGGTAAAAACCCAATAATGAAGCTTTATTATTATTATTATTATTATTATTATTATTATTATTATTATAAGAGTGAAGTTCTGTGGGAATATAAAGAACGTTCTGTTCCTCTCCTTCAGTTAAACACAACAGAACCAGAACCAGATTTTACCCAGAACTGAAACATCTTATATAAATATATATATATATATATACAGCTCTGTCAAAAAATGAAGGTCACACTTCAGTTTCTGAATCAGTTTCTCTGATTTTACTATTTATAGGTTTATGTTTGAGTAAAATGAACATTGTTGTTTTATTCTATAAACTACAGACAACATTTCTCCCAAATTACAAATAAAAATATTCTCATTTAGAGCATTTATTTACAGAAAATGAGAAATGACTGAAATAACAAAAAAGATGCAGAGCTTTCAGACCTCAAATAATGCAAAGAAAACAAGTTCATATTCATAAAGTTTTATATGAGTTCAGGTTTTTAATCACAGTTTTCTTCATGTATCTTTGCATCATGTTCTCCTCCACCAGTCTTACACACTGCTTTTGGATAACTTTATGCTGCTTTACTCCTGGTGCAAAAATTCAAGCAGTTCAGTTTGGTGGTTTGATGGTTTGTGATCATCCATCTTCCTCTTGATTATATTCCAGAGGTTTTATATTTGGTAAAAGTGAAATCTTATTTTTTTACAGATCTGTATATATATATATATTGTTCTCTTTGTTTGTTTTAAAAGCTCTAAACTGGGCATTAACCCGGTTCTAGACTGTAGAACTGTACTTGTGTTGGTAAATGCTAAAGCTAACTGGCTAATCCACCAGCTAGCATCATGTTGGTCATGTGACTGTATTGTGCCAGACCAATCAGCAATTTCCTAGTCCTAAATATAATGATTATTTTTTATAATATATATATATATATAAAATATTACAATATATATATATATATATAAACTGTATGTATATATATATAATATTACAAAAACATATATATATAAACTGTATATATATATATATATATATTAATATGAATATAAACTGTATTAAAATAAAGATTAACACAGTTTAAACGGTTTGGAGCGCAGTTTTTCCTCCCGCAGGTTTTTAAGAGATTTGGCAGTTTTTGATGTGATTTAATTTGATTTAATTTGATTTATTTTGATATTTGAATCATGTTGCTGCTTATAGATACAGAATTTTAGACCTGAATTTTTCACCTCTAATCTAAAATATTCTCTAAAAGTTTGATTAAGAGAATTCAGACGAATTTGTCGCTCAGTAAGTTAAGGTCCTGGATTTGGATCTATTTTGAACTGCTGACCTCTGCTGGTGAGTTTTGGAAAATAGATCTGCAGGTAAGATTTTATTTTTATTTATTTTTTTTAAACTGTAATTTTCACATTTTTTAGCTATTTTTAGCAGTTGAATTTTATTTTTTTTTAAAGTTTATTTATGGTAAGCCGTGGTCACACTAGACGTCTGCTCATAACGTCACCATGGGAAATTAGCCGTAACTGGGTGCTATATATTGGTGCTGTTAGCATGCTAACACCAACGTTAGCCTACTCACCAATTTTATACATTACAAACATATAGTCTTCTCAGTAATGAATAATTAAATTTGATACCCTGATACTGAGTCCAGAGCTGCACCCAATCACAGCTAAACACTGTACTGAGCTGCTTTGGTTGGATTTCTATGTAAAGCTTAGCTTAGCTTAGAGCTAACGTAGCATTATCAGGCTAGCTAATGCAGCTATTATTAAAAATCTATAAGTGAGGAGTGTGGTTATAAACTCCACACTGTACAGTATAAAATGATTTAAGCCAACTAAGAGGCTAAGCAACTAGCATGCTAGCTAATGCTAATACCACAAATAAGGCTCTTAGGCGAAGTCAGCCAAGAAGCTAACTTAGCAATTAGCATGCAGGCTAACTCACCTACCATAAACTGAAGAGGAAAGAGTGAGATGATGATGCTCCCTCTCTTTACTGAGTGTTTTCTCTCTCTCTTTTTATAAGTTAGTTTTTAGAGGCGGTTTGGGTACATTAGCATTAGCATTAGCGTTAGCATTTCTTCAGGTTTGGGTCTTCAGAGCTGGAAAGGTCCTGTAGCTCTCAGTGCAGTCAGAGCAGGAGGACTAATGATCATGTAAACCAGTGAACTTTAAATCAAAGGAAATTTTGCTGATGTGAAATCGCTAATCGCAGCAAATCACACTGGAATTATAGTGAATTTTCTTGTGATAATTCGCAGACAGAAGTCTAGTGTGACCGCATCAGTGAGACAGGTAAATCTGTGCTAATATTTCTGAACCATTTCTGAACCAAATTGAACTCAAATTTAGTTAGAGATCTTTTTAATTGTTTCTGTTTTATATCGTTCTGTTCGGTGTAGATGATAAATGATTGTTTTGGTCTCACTGGGGGTCTTTCTCTTTTTTAAGCTCTTCGTATGGGCTCTCCTCTTTTGCCCCTTGCCCCTCTGCCGGTTCCGCCCCCGCCCCTGCCCCCTGCCCCAGGGTCTGGTAAACCTCAGCCTGGGTAGTTTTTAGAGCCTCGTACTCGCCCTGTCCCGAAGCCGGAGCCTGAGCCGGAGCCGGAGCCTGAGCCGGAGCCTGAGCCGGAGCCTGAGCCGGATCCTTCAGAGTATGGTAAACTTCGGCCTGAGTACTTTTTAGGGCCTCATACTCACCCTGTCCCTGAGCCGGAGCCTGACCCGGATCCTTCAGAGTATGGTAGACTTCGGCCTGAGTACCTTTTAGAGCCTCGTACTCGCCCTGTCCCTGAGCCTCGGCCTGACCTTTTTCTTTCAGAGTGTGGTAAACTGAACCCTCAGCCTCGCTCGCCTTCAGGAGTTCATACTCCCCCTCGCCCTCACCTTTACCCTCACCTTTACCCTTACCCTGACCTTTCAGGGTTTCGTACTGACTCTGTTCTTTGTCCTTCTTGCTCATTTCTAGGCGCTCGTACTCGTTTCCTCCCTCTTTCTTCCCGACCTCCTCGTATCCGCCGTCCGCACCGTCTTCTATGTTCCTTTTTTTTTTTCCGGATGCATTGGAGCGTCTTTTCCAGATAAACAGTGCCACCAGCAGGAAGATCACCCCCAACACAAACAGCAGCACCACCACGACCACCCATACTGCAGGTTCAGGTTCTGAAGAGTGGATGAAAAAAGAGACAGAAAATGAGGGTAGAGACAATATATCAATGATACAAATTTAGACAAAAACTAAGCTTTTACACCTTGTTTGGTCCAGACTTTCAGACTTTCAGACTTTTCAGTTTGATCCAATCCAAAATCACACTGATAAAAGGTCTGGACCACAGTTTGGGAACCATGGAATCACAGTCTGGACTAAAGGACTCAGATTAAAAGAGGTGATCTAGGGGGGCATTATCACATACCCATACTGCTCTATAATTAATCTACAGTTACAGTAGATACAGAATCACCAGCACTGTAATCTGTTGTACCCGTACTGCTCTGTAATTAATCTACAGTTACAGTAGATACAGAATCACCAGCACCGTAATCTGTTGTACCCATACTGCTCTGTAATTAATCTACAGTTACAGTAGATACAGAATCACCAGCACTGTAATCTGTTGTACCCATACTGCTCTGTAATTAATCTACAGTTACAGTAGATACAGAATCACCAGCACTGTAATCTGTTGTACCCGTACTGCTCTGTAATTAATCTACAGTTACAGTAGATACACAATCACCAGCACCGTAATCTGTTGTATCCATACTGCTCTGTAATTAATCTACAGTTACAGTAGATACAGAATCACCAGCACTGTAATCTGTTGTACCCGTACTGCTCTGTAATTAATCTACAGTTACAGTAGATACAGAATCACCAGCACCGTAATCTGTTGTACCCATACTGCTCTGTAATTAATCTACAGTTACAGTAGATACAGAATCACCAGCACCGTAATCTGTTGTATCCGTACTACTGTGTAATTAATCTACAGTTACAGTAGATACAGAATCACCAGCACTGTAATCTGTTGTACCCGTACTGCTCTGTAATTAATCTACAGTTACAGTAGATACAGAATCACCAGCACCGTAATCTGTTGTACCCATACTGCTCTGTAATTAATCTACAGTTACAGTAGATACAGAATCACCAGCACCGTAATCTGTTGTATCCGTACTACTGTGTAATTAATCTACAGTTACAGTAGATACAGAATCACCAGCACTGTAATCTGTTGTACCCGTACTGCTCTGTAATTAATCTACAGTTACAGTAGATACAGAATCACCAGCACTGTAATCTGTTGTACCCATACTGCTCTGTAATTAATCTACAGTTACAGTAGATACAGAATCACCAGCACTGTAATCTGTTGTACCCGTACTGCTCTGTAATTAATCTACAGTTACAGTAGATACAGAATCACCAGCACTGTAATCTGTTGTACCCGTACTGCTCTGTAATTAATCTACAGTTACAGTAGATACAGAATCACCAGCACTGTAATCTGTTGTAATCTGATTCAGACTGAGATTACCTCTTTTGTTTATCCCAAATTTTGGTCTTTGGTCAGACTGCAGTTTGCTTCACCTTTTGTTCCAAATATTTTTAGACCAAACAAGGTAGGTGTAAAAGCACCGACAGAGATGGTCTCAGCCTGAACTTACTGAGCCATGCTTTGGTTTGTTTGCAGTGTGAAAATATTTAAAGGTGAATTAAAGACAAAACTGATTTTTTTAACCTAGAATTATGCTGGCCTAACTCATAACTAGTCCTTTCCTTATCTGGAGGCAGTAACACAGAGTAGGTTTGGGTTAGGGTTTGGGTTAGGGGTTTTTAAAGGATGGGGTCAACAATGTCCAGACTGGGACGCGTTTAAGGGTCGGAAGCGGACAGTGCACTGGGTTCTGTATCTGGACAGGCGTACTGGAAAATGAAGAAGATGTAGGTGTATGCAGGTATGCTTACCCAACAGACATTCGTTGCTCCTGCGGGAGTAGCCAAATTCCCCCATCTTAACAGAGCATGTGTATTTCCCTTTTTTGGTGATGGTGATGGTCTTTCCAGTCTCTTCATGCAGTATCTGTGGTTCTGTTTGTCCATCAGGAATGTAATGCCAAACGAAGGTGGTTCTCTGAGCAACACAGGTCTTGGTTTCACAGTCCAGTTTGGGTTTGGGAAGGCCAGCTAAAACATAATTACACCTCAGTCAGATATACAGTCATGATAACTGTCACGCTGGGGTGTGATGGAGGGATGGAGGAGGACGTAAGTGCAAAGATATTTATTTTTAAACAAACAAGATAAATCAAAACAAATAAAACGCGGGTAACGCAAAACAACAAGACTTGGGATAACAAACTAAGAAACACAGACTAAGAAACTAGGAAACATACGGGCAGCAAGGATACATACAGACTAAGGATCTCGGATACAGGATACAAAATATACAGGATACAAAATACAAAAGACTCGACACTGAACATCCAAACAGAGGGGCTTAAATACAGGAGGGGAGTGAGAAACACCTGGGCTGGGATGACGAGGGGGCGGGGTTACAAACAGGACACAGGTGAGAACACTAATAGCTAGGGCAGGGCTGGGGCGGAGCTATGGTGGAGACAAAAACAACAACACAAGCACATGGCTGGAAACACTTGACAGGAAAACAGAGGGGCAGGAGCACAAGAGACCAAACGAGGGAGAAAACAGAAGACAGACAAAGGCTAGGGTGTAACAATAACACAAACACAGACACAGCATAAATAATCTGTGCACTGTTTAAACGGCACAGCTTCAGAGTGAATGCATTGTTGACAATGTTTTAATAAAACATAATCAGTGAGGTATAAATGTGACGTGACGGGTAGTGAATGTGTTACGGGTCATTGCTGAAAGTTGGGAGAAGCACCATAAGCCTGACTGTTTAGTTCCTGCCTGACAATCATCATACAACAGAATTACGGCTGTTCTCTGCTTGTATTAGTGTTGTTTTATATATTCTACATATATAAAACTCCTGCCTCATGGTAAGATCCACACCTGCCGAACCCAGACCATTATGCCGGAGAGATTTGAGGATGCCAGGGCTTCTTCCTTCTCCTCCAGTGCTCCCAGACTTTTGACATGAGCAGAAGTGGCCTACATAATCTACCTTCTTAGTGGCATGCTCTAGATTGGGCCACGCCCATCGGCGAGAGACAACCTAATGTGTCCAGATACATCAGGAAAAAGGTGACTATTTTTTTTTTTAGTTTTTTGAGTACTATGTCATTGAGTTCTGTACCCTAGCGGTAGGAAGTGGGTGCAGGGTCTTTCTGAGGAGCTCAAAGACAAGCTGATTCTTTCTGATCCCCCTACGTCACTCGATGGTTTATTCAAGATAGCTCTGAGGTAAGACAGCGACAAGTCTAGCAGCACCCACAGCTCACAGAAAGCTCACCCTGTTCCAGCTCATTCCTTAAAATCAGAGGATTTCCTGGAGGCCTGCATGCATTAGGGAAATGGACAGGTCCATCTGAAACAAGTGGTTCACTGATGGACATACCTGTTCCCCTGTGAGTCTGGGGTGTCCCTCAACTTAAACATATTGTGGGGTTTCTCTGAGGAACGTCTCTGAGCTTATATAGATTCAGGTGCAGCAGGAAACTTTATTGGTGTTGCTTCAGCCAGGACCCTCAATGAGCCAAGTTATTGCCCATATTGGCTATTGATGGGTTGTGTCATTGGACCAGGAACCAGTCTGTCCTTCGGTTTTCATCTCCAGTCTAATGGCAAACCTGGATCTGGAGCTCAGCCTCGGGAGACTGGCTTCCTCAAGCTCCTCATCCTGGTATGGTCTCTTGATATGGGGGGAGTTTGCCCATACCACCTTACCGAATTTATCATTGGCAAAAGGCAAATGGAAAGGGCGTACAGGCTCTGCTAGTCATGTCCCGGAAGACCCAGTCACTGGCTGGAGGTATAGACCATGGCTATGGTGGTATAGGCTTGTTGGGTTTTTGGTCTAGGACTCTGGATTAAATCTCAGAAACTGGTTCCCCCTTACATCGGTCCATTAAAGGTTCTTCACAGAATCAACCTTGTTTCCTGCCATCTAGCAAGGCTGCTCACTTTGCACATGGGGGTAATGTAGGGACAGTCTCCTGGGCAAGACCACCTCTGGCCACCAGAGGGGGGTAACAGGTCATTTCTGAAGGAAATCAAGCCTAACGACAAACTCGCCTGCTTTTGTAGAGAAGTGGTAGAGCATTCATCTCTCAGTTCAGAGGCCTTCAGAGTCTTCTCTACTCTGCTCTTGGGTCCAGGGGTTGCTTAACCAGTAAGGAGACATTGTGTGACAATATAACCTGGGTTCAATTCTCTTTTAGGGTTAGCTCTTACAGAATGTCTAATTTTGAGATTGGGATGTAAGAATCTAAGAGGCAGGCAAGTGCTATTTCTTTAAACAAAATATTGAAATAAGTAGAATTATCTGCCAAAAACACTTTTTTTCTGGACAAAAGTCACAATATAGATAAAACGTCTAGAAAAATCACTTTAATCTGCATCTGCACACTTAAATCAGGTTTCAGTCGTTCATGACGTCATCAAATCCAGAGTGAGAACCAAGAAGAGCTGAAGGTTAGTTACTATAGCAACCCATGCAGACACACTTGTGATGTCAGGACACACAAATCCGATCTGATCACTTGAATCTAACCGTACTGACAGATCATCAGATCTGATTTGAGAGTTGAATACAGTCTGAACAGAAGTTCTGACTCCTGCTTGTGGAAGGTGATCATGGTTAAGACATGGTGTGAATGCAGTGCATGTTGTGTTGTTGTGTTGTTGAGCGTTTGCTTTGTGTTACCTATGACACTGAGAACCTGTGTGTCGGACGACAGGTTGGAATGTGTCGCTGCATCTTTACTGATGTGGGTGAACTTGTAGGAGGCCCTGCAGCTGTACTGGCCTGCGCCGGAGTCGCTGATGTTGGGGATGGTTAATGTGTTCCCGTGGGGGTTATCAGGTTTTTTTGTTTTTCCATTTTGATAAAATACGACACTGACGATTTGAGGACCCCCCCACACATCACAGGTCACCATAACGTCATCACCCTTCAGTGCTGGATGTTCTGACATCTGCAGCCTCACCATTTTTTCTGAAAAACAGAGACGGAGGACAGAAGAGGGAAACAGAGGGAATATGTTGTTTATGGGGAAGATTGAGATTATATACAAAATGAACCGATAACCTAACCCCACACGTGGCACTGGGAGCAGATAGCTTCCCCACCCACACTAGACCTCCGATTTCAGGAGGAACAGGACATGTAATTTAGTCACTGACAGCACTGTCGATGTGTAGTCACTCCTCAAGATACTATAGGTAAACTTGTACACCACATGAGTCTTAAATGTGATTAACTGAAGTTTTCAGTAAACATTACTTAGGAACGTGAATTTATCTCATCCAGGCTCACAGTGTTGGACGTTCTGCATGATTATGTACTTGGTGGTGTTTACTGTGGTGTTTACTGTGGTGTTTACTGAGCTCCAGTGAATGAAGTCACCAGATTGTGGGGTTGTGATCATGAAAGCGTTACCTGTAGCTATGAGCTTGATGGCGTTGCTGCGTGGACGCTGCTGGCGGTCCGTTTTGCTGGTGCTCATGCACCAGTAGGTCCTGCCGTCTTCAACATCGGCGTGGATGGTGGCGGTGGTGTTGATGTTGGACTTGGGGTCACCTGGATGGGGCTTTATGGGTACCCACCATTCGCCATTAGCATTTGCATAGCGGCATCTCCAGTCGTCCAGGCCGTCATGGTGGTAGAGCTTCAGAAGAACAGCGTCTCCTTTGCTGACGACGGTGTTCGCCTGTTTCAACACCGACAGCGACGCTGGGGGCAGCATGTCTGGGGTACAGGGACAGATGCAGAGAGAAAGAAGGTTCTAGATAAGTTCTGCACTTTAGTGTTTATATTATGTTTATAAGTATTAAGATGTCCTACCCAACACTGTGATCTGAACCTTATTGCTCTCCTGTCCATGTTTACACTGGTACTCTCCCGAGTCGCTCGTCGTCACTACTGGGAGGTGCACTGTAGCATTGGTGGAATTTTTTGTTCCATTGTGGGACCACGTTACACCGTTCTCCAGAACAGTACTCCCATCTTTACACCTCAGAGTCACCTCGTCCCCCACGTACACCCGCTGAGACGGGAACGCCGGGAACAGCGAGACTGAGAAGAACCAGGAAACTGTTTTACTGAGGTAACGAGTCTTTTTATAGTGCAATAACAGAACATCACAAAATTAAAATACCAAAGCTAATATTAACCTTAATATTAATATTACACAATTAAGAAATTAACTTTATATCATGTTAATAATTTGTGTGTGTGTATAGTGTGTGTAAGTGTGTGTGAGTGTGTGTATTGTGTGTGTATAGTGTGTGTGTGTGTAGATTTACCTTTTATATCTTTTCCGAGTGTAAAAGTCAGGAACACTGAAAACAGAAAATAATCATTAATTATCATTAATAAGAATTAATTGTACATATTTATTTAGATTTACAGTTTAATCTACAATTACACACCCACATCATCTCAGATACACACACAGGCTTGCAAAAGTATTCAGACCTCCCGAGCTTTTTCACATTTTGTCTCCCATGGGTTGAGATGTTACAGAACAGAACACTCAATCTATCCGTTTCCCTCAGTGGTTCAGAGCTGACTATAGCGCCCAGTAAAACTCAGTATATATAAATATATATAAATCTAAAACTTATATAATCTCAGACTACAGACCTCTTAGTCTATTAGAAAAAATACTCAACACAGTAATTACTACAGATTAACAGTTTTATTGTGTTTAATGGTTTATTGTGACCTAAATTGCCATATAAATCTAAAGACCAATCAACTAGATAACAGTTAGAATATTGCGTAATATATATTTGAAATAGTGTTTACACGCAGAGCACGGGGGGTCTCTTGGTCATTGGTGTAGGAACCAGTATCAGAAATAGATGGAAAAATAATACTGCTGAAATAGTTTTAAAATAAACTTTTATTTTGAAATCTTAGAAGCGTGGTTTTAATTAACATTAGCTAAAACCATTATCTCTGCTTTTATCAAGAAGACGTGGGTGCTCTCGCGCTCCTGAGAGAGAGGGTGCTTTTCCTGGCGGGGGGCTGAATTCAGCACAACACCCAACTTTCGGCTTTACACGCGAGAGCAGTGATGAGAGCAAAGAATCACAACAATAACAATAAAACAATAAACTGCAATTAAAACTAAAGACTTCTGGGTAATATCTTGTTCTGATAACAGACTGGGAGGGTTTGGGTTATATAATGTTTATATTAACTGCTGCCAAAAATCTCTATAAAACATAAAATTACATTGTTTTATTAAAAGAACACCATGGTAAGAAGTGCTTTCAGTACAAATATAAAAACACAGGACCCGACGATACTGAGCTTTTTTAAAAAGAGAGGAGAAAATGTAAATATACAACAGAATTGACATGCTAATAATAATAATAATAATAGGTGATAACTGACTAACTATAGGTTTTTCATATATGTATATAATTCAGACACTGCATGCACTAAATATAATGTAGAGTAACATGTTTAGGATGTAAAGTGATCTTAAGCTGTTTTTCTTTTTTGTGATTAACTGTAATTCTGAGTCACTATAGTGGAGCTTAGATTAATTTTAGCAAATTTCAGTATCAAACCCACTCCTAAACCCAGGGTTCTGGTTACAGACGAACTCTGAGACTATGTCCTTGTTCTTTCCTTAAACATCCAATCAGAACAATACCCTTCATATCTACATGGAAAATGGAAATTGGCACTACTTCAATCATCACAACCATTGTTCATCACGTTCTTCAATCAGCAGCAGGAAGAGGAGCGTCTACAGACGTTTCCCTTTAGATAATCTCTAACATTTCCATCATCAAACACTTTCACATTTCATAAGAACAGAATTCAGTTCAGATCCACTTCAGACAGGAGGTGTGATTAATTCAGAATTCATTTGATTGATTATTGATTAATGGAGCTGATGAGCGGAGGTGTGTAAATACAGTTACAGAATCCCATTAAAAAGCTTTATAAACCTGCTTTAATCTTCTCCACAACTTTATCTCTGATCTGTTTCCTCATTCAGTGATTTAATTCAGAAAGCAGTGAATTTATTACAGTAGGTTTTATCAAGGGGTTTTAGGGGTGGGGGGCTGAATACTTTCAGATTTTTATATATAAAAATATAAATTCATATACATTTATTATACATTATATATTTTACTGAAATATTTGTATTAAAGTATGCAGAAAATGTCAAGTTAATATGTAGTATTTTTATAATTACAGTTTAGGAATTAATTAATAAAAATATGCCGGGACAACAACCTCATTTCTGAAAAACAGCAACTTTACAGGAGGATAAAAAACCTACTTAACCTGAGCTCTCAGTGAGAGTAAATATAAAAATCATTTATTATTCTGCAGAAAAGCCTCAGCTAACCCCCGAGCCGTGTGCCGGTTGGACTGCTGGTACCCGTCAGCTGCTTCCGGAGTACCACGGGCCAAAAGGGCCAAATAGGACTCCTTCAGCCGGACAGTGTCCCTCACCGCTGGTGTACACTAGTGAGTCTGAGGATCGCCGCCGCAACAACCGGCACCGACAACCGTGCAACCACAGCTCCAGTAAACTGCCTCAGCAATGGAGGTGCAGAACACGACCCACTCTCACTCAATGTCCCCAACCTCCCCCGGAACGTGTTTGAAGGTCTCCCGGAGGAGGGAGTTGAAGCTCCGTCTGACAGAAGACTCTGGTGATTAGTTTAGGTCTGCCAGGTCTGACCGGTCTCCTCCCCCACCATTGGAGTAACTCATCACCAGGTGGTGATCAGTGGAGAGCTCCGCCCCCCTCTTCACCCGAGTGACCAGGACATGCGTCCTCAGATCAGACGACACGACGACAGAGTCGATCACTGAACCGCGGCCTCGGGTGTCCTGGTGCCGAGTGCACAAGTGGACACCCTTGTGCTCGAACATGGTGTTAGATATGGACAGTCCATGACGAGAGCAGACGTCCAATAACAGAACAGCACTCGGGTTCCGATCAGGAGGACCGTTTCTCTTGACCACACCCCTCCCGCTCTCACTGTCCCTCCCCCCGGCTCTGCTGTTTGGGGATGACGGGGTCCTGCTGGATCGTTAGCTGGTGATCTACAGCTCCCAGTGGAGCAGGTTGCAGCTGAGTGTGAAGAGGCCGGGTCTTCCTGATTCTGTTTGTTCACTAATGAAGCGCTGAGCTCTTCACAGAACAGCTGTATTACAGTAAACAGCTGGATTACATCTGTTACATCATTCAGTGATTCAGAAAGCAGGGAATTTATTACAGTAGATTTTATTCAGGGGTTTCAGAGTAACGAGGGGTTGAGATTTTTACACTGCCTTAATAATAATAATAATAATAATAATAATAATAATAATAATAATAATAATAATAACAATAGTTTTTTATTTCTAAAAAAAAGTTTAAAATATCCAATAAATGTTGTTTCACTTCATGATTGTCTCCCACCTGTTGTTGATTCTTCACAAATAATTACAATTTCATATCTTTATGTTTAAAACCTGAAATGTGCCAAAAGTTTTAAAAGGTCAAGGGGGACGAATACTTTTGCAACGCACTGTATATATAAAAATATAAATTCATATACATATGAATAAAACTATCTATATATTATAACATTTTTAAAAATTGTTGAAAGTATTTAAACAGTATTTAAACAGTGTAAAATATAATAGATATTTGTATTTTAAATTAATCTAATTAAAAAAGATACATAATGCTGATAATTGTAAATATAATGTAAATTAATGAATAAAAATATGCCGCCGCTGCTGGACAATAACCTCGTATCTGCAAAACAGCAAATTTACAGGAGAATAAAACCCTACTCAACCTGAGATACCAGTGAGAGTTAATATAAAAATCATTTATTATATTTAATATTTCTATTATTATTTTCTGTTGGTCCGTTTCTCAAGAACAATGGAGATACGAGGTTTTTAGGTATAGTGATGATCGTGTAAAATTAATTTTAAATGTATGTAAAGTGTATTTATTTATATTTTGTAAAACTACAGTTTTGGAGATGTGAGGTTTTGTAATGAATCAGTGGTGTATAATGTTTACGCACCCTGTTTAATAAATACACTGTTTCTGTTTATAAGAAATTACCAAATGGGCAGTCATTTTTATGCATGTTTTATTTTAATAAATTCAGTAAATAAGCAATAATTCAGCATTAAATATGCAGAAATATGTCGCTGTGTTATAGATTATATAATTTTAATTTATTTTTATTTTTAAATTAATGTTTTATTGTGTATATAATACTATTGCTGGAGATTATAATTGTTTTTTTTTTTAAATAAAGAAAATGTATAAAGAGAATATAACATTTTTAAGTTGCTTAGAATTTATTAATTATTATATTTATAAGATTTTTATTTTGACTACATTAAAAAATAAAACAGAAGCGCAGAAACTTCAGATTCCTCTTTCAGATTAACTC
>NC_064413.1:57917500-57980000 GCF_023375975.1 Astyanax mexicanus | reverse complement strand
CTAGGTGGTTGCTTAGGTGTTGCTATGATATCCATAGTTGTTGCTATGGTGTTGCTAAGCAGTTGCTTGGTGGTTGCTAAGGTGTTGCTAGGTGGTCAAAGTCAAAGTCAAAGTGGTTTTTATTGTCATTTCAGCTATATACAGAGTACACAGTGAAACGAAACAACGTTCCTCCAGGGACCATGGTGCACATAAACACAGTGCAGACAGAACAAAAAGTGCAACAGTACAAAACAAGTGCAGACAGACAATACAACACAATACAGACAAAGAATAATACATAACAAGACAGTGTGCAAATTATGCAGTGTGCAAAAAAGACCAGTGAGGTGGTAATTACTCTATTACACAGTGTGCAATAGAGTCCAGTGAGGTAGTAGGGTTTTTAGTGCTTTCCATTTTCTGGGGTAAGTGGGGTAAGAGTGTGTGTGCATGTACAGAAAACCATCAGTTCAGTCTCTGCAGTTGAGGAGTCTGATGGCTTGGGGGTAGAAGCTGTTGCAGAATCTGGTCGTGCTGGACCGGATGCTGCGGTACCTTCTTCCCGAAGGCAGGAGGGAGAACAGTTCGTGTGAGGGATGGGTGGGGTCATTCACAATGCTGGTTGCTTTGCGGATGCTGCGGGTGGTGTAAATGTCCGTGATGGAGGGGAGAGAGACGCCGATGATCCTCTCAGCTGTCCTCACAATACGCTGGAGGGTCTTGCGGTCAGAGACGGTGCAGGTCCCAAACCAGGCAGTGATGCAGCTGCTCAGGATGCTCTCAATGGTCCCTCTATAGAAGAGTGTGAGGATGGGTGGAGGGAGACGGGCCTTTCTCAGCTTCCGGAGGAAGTAGAGACGCTGCTGGGCTTTCTTGGCTGTAGAGCTGGTGTTCAGGGTCCAGGTGAGGTTATCTGCTAAGTGGACACCAAGGAACTTGGTGCTCTTAACAATCTCCACAGAGGACCCGTCGATGTTGAGTGGAGAGTGGGTGTGTTGTGCTCTCCTGAAGTCAACAACCATTTCCTTTGTCTTGTCCACATTCAGGTGAAGGTTGTTGACTGTACACCAGTCTGTCAGCCGCTGCACCTCCTCTCTGTATGCTGACTCGTCGCCTTTGGTGATGAGACCCAGCACGGTTGTATCATCACGGTTGTATCATGGTTGCTAAGGCGTTGCTATGGTATCCATGGTGGTTGCAATGGTGTTGCTAAGCAGTTGCTAAATGGTTGCTAAGGCGTTGCTATGGTGTCTATGATGGTTGCTAAGGTGTTGCTAGGTGTTTGCTAAGATGTTGCTATGATGTCTGTGGTGGTTGTTATGATGTTGCTTAACAGTTGCGAGGTGGTTGCTAAGCTCTTAGTAGGTGAGCTAGAGAACTAGATTCAATACCCGCTGTGGAAACAACACAGAAACAGGGGGTTATTTATACAAAGACAGGCAGGTGTGGGCAATCAGAAACTCGGGGAGCAGGAAGTCCGGGAAGTCCGGTGAGAGTGCATGCACCAGTAAGAAACAGCATCCAGCCTCTTACAGTTATATTTCCACCAAAAATACACAACATGCATCCAGATTATTAAAAGGACTTACGCTTAAAATTTTACATGTTAACACCTTTTAACAACATTTTTAAAGTATTTAAGCATTTGTTTTCTTTATAGACGAAGAGTTTCACCCCCCTCTCTCCAGCAGTGCTCCCCAAGAGGAACAGAGGAAAGCTAAATACTATAATAAATAAAAACTTATTAAAAGAAATATAAAATAAATAAATATATATATTATTAACCCATCTGTAGTGTTGTACATTTATATACTGGTGGGTCTGTAGTAAAACCTTTGTTGTTGTGTAGATATTGTTTATTTATAGATGTTTATATTTGTAGACTGCTGACCTCTGTAAACTGTAGGTTTTTGGTCCTGTAAATATTTAGTCATGTAGATCTGTACTGTAGTTTTATAAAACAGTAGATTAATGGCCTTAGAATTGCCCTTTAGATCTGTAGCCTTGTAGTCCTGGAGATCTGTAGCCTTGTAGTCCTGGAGATCTGGAGCCTTGTAGTCCTGGAGATCTGGAGCCTTGTAGTCCTGGAGATCTGGAGCCTTGTAGGCCTTTATCAGAGTGTTAATAAACCGCCTTAAAGTCTTGTAGATCTGTAATAAATTAGATCTTTAGACCTCTGGCACTGTAACACTTTCAACATGATACTCATACAGACTGACATGACTTTTTATGGCTTTGTATATCTGTTATCTTGTAGATCTGAAGCATTGCTTGATATGAATCATGACTCACACAAAAGATCATCTCTCAGAAGATCTATGTTCAAGAATTGTTGACTTACATGAAGCTGGAAAGGATTACAAAAGTATCTCTAAAAGTCTTGATGTTCATGTGTCCACGGTAAGACAGACGCTCTACAAATGGAGAAAGTTCAGCACTGTTGCTGCTACTCTCTCTAGGTGTGGTAAAGTCCTGTAAAGGGGACTGCAAGAGCACATGCAGAATGATCAATGAGGTGAGGAAGAATCCTAGAGTGTCAGCTGAAGAATGAATACAGAAATCTTTGGAACATGCTGACATTTTTGTTGATGAATTGTTGACGACCAATTTATGCAGAAATCCAAGTATAATCCCACATACTTTTTCTTGCAACTGTAGACCTTTACATTGTTAGCTTTAGCTAATAGAGGAGTAGCACTTTAGCATTGTAGGTCTTGCAGACCTTTATCTGCATAATCCAGTAAACCTTTGATCTTATAGATTTATATTCTAGTAGATCTTTAATCTGGCAGGTCTGTAGATCTGTTGGCCTTTTATCACAATTACTGAATTAAATTAATACTGATGACCTTGTGAAAATAGATTAAAGATTCTTTTTATAAACAAACGTCTTTAAGCAAAGTGCCAATAACAGCCAATCAATTTAAATAATATATAAATATATTATATACTTTATACTAATATATAAATTAATATAAAACAATGAACAGTGTGTGTTTGTGTGTGTTTGTATCCAGGTCTGAGAAATCAGAGAGAGGAAGTTCTTGGGTTTTTCTGAAAGAATAAAAGTGAGAGATTTGCACGCGATTAGCAGAAAAGAGGTGGAGCTTAGTCTCAAAATAAAGCAATAATTCTGGTAAATTTAGAAATCAGCACTGTGGGTTACGATCAGCTCCCACAGCAGGAATAGAGAGAGAGAGAGAGAGAGAGAGAGAGAAAGAGATTACTCAGCGTTAGAATCAACTTCTTTATATTCACTTAGTTCAAAGACCTGATTCTCAGAGGATCTCCCACATCACAGGACTTTAGCTCTGTAGACCTGTGGGCTTTAAACACCAGTAGCCTTTTAGGCTTGTAGTCCAGTAGCCTTTTAGACTCGTAGTCCAGTAGCCTTTTAGACTTGTAGTCCAGTAGCCTTTTAGACTCGTAGTCCAGTAGCCTTTTAGACTTGTAGTCCAGTAGCCTTTTAGACTTGTAGTCCAGTAGCCTTGTAGGCTTGTAAACCTCTGGTTTTGTATACTTTTAGCCCTGTAGACCAGGTTAGATACTGACACTAACCTGCATACCACAGCAACCCACACAGATACCACAGCAACACATGTAGTTATAGTTGTGAGGTCTGGATACACTAATTCTATCTAATCACTTGCAAATAGCTCTAATTTAATGTGACTACAGTGTAAAGCGTAACGCAGGGCGACGCGTCAGGATCGTTTCACAGACAGTAACCCGCTGTGGTTTTGGACGTTTTGGTGAGAAGTTTCGGTGGAGGTTTTTGGCCTTTGCTGACTAATTCCTCTAACTTCCTCTTCTTCAGCCGTACTTCCTCTTTACACACAGGCCGAGCGTTTCTGCTGGAGCTCATACTCTGAACTCTGAGTGATTTACTGGAAAAACCTTTCAATAAAAAACTGCTGAAACAGAACCCATAACAAACCAAAACCAACGGCCAGTAACCTCCTCACCTCCTCACCTCCCACAGCTTCACCTCCTCACCTCCCTCACCTCCTCACCTCCCACAGCTTCACCTCCTCACCTCCTCACCTCCCACAGCTTCACCTCCTCACCTCCTCACCTCCCATGACCTCCTCACCTCCCACAGCTTCACCTCCTCACCTCCCTCACCTCCTCACCTCCCACAGCTTCACCTCCTCACCTCCTCACCTCCCACAGCTTCACCTCCTCACCTCCCTCACCTCCCACAGCTTCACCTCCTCACCTCCCACAGCTTCACCTCCTCACCTCCCTCACCTCCTCACCTCCCACAGCTTCACCTCCTCACCTCCTCACCTCCCACAGCTTCACCTCCTCACCTCCCATGACCTCCTCACCTCCCACAGCTTCACCTCCTCACCTCCCTCACCTCCTCACCTCCCACAGCTTCACCTCCTCACCTCCCTCTCCTCCTCACCTCCCACAGCTTCACCTCCTCACCTCCCTCACCTCCTCACCTCCCACAGCTTCACCTCCTCACCTCCTCACCTCCCACAGCTTCACCTCCTCACCTCCCACAGCTTCACCTCCTCACCTCCCACAGCTTCACCTCCTCACCTCCCTCTCCTCCTCACCTCCCACAGCTTCACCTCCTCACCTCCCACAGCTTCACCTCCTCACTTCCTCACCTCCCACAGCTTCACCTCCTCACCTCCCACAGCTTCACCTCCTCACCTCCCTCTCCTCCTCACCTCCCACAGCTTCACCTCCTCACCTCCCACAGCTTCACCTCCTCACCTCCCACAGCTTCACCTCCTCACCTCCTCACCTCCCACAGCTTCACCTCCTCACCTCCCACAGCTTCACCTCCTCACCTCCCTCTCCTCCTCACCTCCCACAGCTTCACCTCCTCACCTCCCTCACCTCCTCACCTCCCACAGCTTCACCTCCTCACCTCCTTACCTCCCACAGCTTCACCTCCCACAGCTTCACCTCCTCACTTTCCACAGCTTCACCTCCTCACCTCCCACAGCTTCACCTCCTCACCTCCCACAGCTTCACCTCCTCACTTTCTCACCTCCCTCACCTTCTCACCTCCCACAGCTTCACCTCCTCACCTCCCTCACCTCCTCACCTCCTCACCTCCCACAGCTTCACCTCCTCACCTCCCATGACCTCCTCACCTCCCACAGCTTCACCTCCTCACCTCCCTCACCTCCTCACCTCCCACAGCTTCACCTCCTCACCTCCCTCTCCTCCTCACCTCCCACAGCTTCACCTCCTCACCTCCCTCACCTCCTCACCTCCCACAGCTTCACCTCCTCACCTCCTCACCTCCCACAGCTTCACCTCCTCACCTCCCACAGCTTCACCTCCTCACCTCCCACAGCTTCACCTCCTCACCTCCCTCTCCTCCTCACCTCCCACAGCTTCACCTCCTCACCTCCCACAGCTTCACCTCCTCACTTCCTCACCTCCCACAGCTTCACCTCCTCACCTCCCACAGCTTCACCTCCTCACCTCCCTCTCCTCCTCACCTCCCACAGCTTCACCTCCTCACCTCCCACAGCTTCACCTCCTCACCTCCCACAGCTTCACCTCCTCACCTCCCTCTCCTCCTCACCTCCCACAGCTTCACCTCCTCACCTCCCTCTCCTCCTCACCTCCCACAGCTTCACCTCCTCACCTCCCTCACCTCCTCACCTCCCACAGCTTCACCTCCTCACCTCCTTACCTCCCACAGCTTCACCTCCCACAGCTTCACCTCCTCACTTTCCACAGCTTCACCTCCTCACCTCCCACAGCTTCACCTCCTCACCTCCCACAGCTTCACCTCCTCACTTTCTCACCTCCCTCACCTTCTCACCTCCCACAGCTTCACCTCCTCACCTCCCTCACCTCCTCACCTCCCACAGCTTCACCTCCTCACCTCCCACAACTCTGCTCATCTACAGGGGAGGAGGGTGGAGGCAGGAACAGATAATCCAGCTCTGGTATTACTGTCATCAAAAACACACTCAGATATACTGACATCATCAAATAAAAATTGTATTGTTCTGTGATGGGCTGTGTTGTACTATATTTTGTTGTGTTGTATGGTATTGTGTTGTATTGTGTTGTGCTGTGCTGCATTGTGCTGTGTCGTTTCTACTGTGCTGTGCTGTATTGTACTTTGCTGTTCTGTACTGTGTTGTGTTGTGATGGGCTGTGTTGTATTGTGCTGTATTTTGTTGTATTGTGCTCTTTTGTGCTGTGTTTTATTGTATTGTATTGTGTTGTGTTGGGTTGTATTGTATTAAGCTGTATTGTATTGTGCTGTGCTGTATTGTTACATTACATTACATTACATTACATTACATTACATTTGGCAGACGCTTTTGTCCAAAGCGACTTACAATAGTCAAGTACAATGTAAAATAAGTTTAAAGGTAAAACATCTTTGGATAGGGATAAAAGGAGGACAAAGGGGAATAATATGATAGAGGAGTGAAGGAGGGGAAGAAGGAAATGAGGTTAGAAGTAGTTAGTGTGTTAGAGGTGTTAGGAGAGTAAGTGCTCTTTGAAGAGCTCTGTCTTCAGGAGTTTATTAAAGATAGCGAGAGATTCTCCTGATCTGGTAGTGGAAGGTAGTTAGTTAGAGGTGTTAGGAGAGTAAGAGCTCTTTGAAGAGCTCTGTCTTCAGGAGTTTATTAAAGATAGCGAGAGATTCTCCTGATCTGGTAGTAGAAGGTAGTTTGTTCCACCATTGGGGAACTCTGTATGAGAACAGTCTGGATTGCTTTGTGTGAGTGTTTGTTTGGTAAAGCGAGGCGACGTTCATTGGAGGAGCGCAGCGGCCGGGAGGTAGCGTAAGCCTTCAGGAGTGAGTGCAGGTAGGAAGGAGCCTGTTCTGTATCACCTTGTAGGCGATTGTAAGAGCTTTGAATTTGATGCGAGCATCAACTGGTAGCCAGTGGAGCTCAATGAGCAGCGGGGTGACATGTGCCCGTTTTGGCTGGTTGAAGATCAGACGTGCTGCTGCGTTCTGGATCATCTGGAGTGGTTTTACTACACAGGCCGGGAGGCCAGTTAGCAGGGCATTGCAGTAGTCGAGGAGTGAGATGACGACCGCTTGCACCAGGAGTTGGGTGGCCTGTTGCGTCAAGAACGGTCTAATTTTCCTGATGTTATAGAGCGCAAAGCGGCAGGACCGAGCAACTGAGGCCACATGGTGCGTGAAGGAGAGTTGGTCATCAACCATGACACCCAGGTTCCTAGCAACCTTTGTCGGTGAGAGAGAGAGAGAGTCGATACTTATAGAGAAGTTGTGTTGAAAAGATGGTTTTGCTGGTATAACCAGAAGTTCAGTCTTTGAGAGATTTAATTGAAGGTGATGCTCCCTCATCCATGAGGATATGTCAGAGAGACACTGCGATATCCGTGCAGAGATTGAGTGATCTTCAGGTGAGAACGACAGGTATAGCTGGGTGTCATCAGCAAAGCAATGGTAGGAAAATCCGTGTGAGCGGACAACCTGACCAAGAGAGGCAGTGTATATGGAGAAGAGAAGGGGTCCCAGTACCGAACCTTGGGGAACCCCAGTGGATAAGGAGCGGGCTGAGGACAGCTGTCCTTGCCACGACACCTTGAACGAGCGCCCAGTGAGGTCTGATCTAAACCATGACAGCACATTGTCTGCGATCCCCATGTTTGAGAGTATAGTTAGGAGGAAGTCGTGGTTGACTGTGTCGAAGGCGGCCGAGAGGTCCAGCAGAATGAGCACTGAGGACTGACCTGCAGCTCTGGCAGTTTTCAACGCTTCAGTCACAGACAACAGAGCCGTCTCGGTAGAATGTCCTTTCTTGAACCCAGATTGGTTCTGGTCCAGAAGGTCATTCTGGGAGAGGAAGCCAGAGACCTGATTTAAAACTGCTCTTTCTAGTGTTTTAGAGAGAAAGGGTAGCAGTGAGACCGGTCTGAGACCCTGCCTGGGCGGGGTTGAGAGTGTTGTGTTGTTTTGTGTTGTGTTGTGTTGTATTGTGTTGTATTGTATTGTATTGTGCTGTGCTGTGCTGTGCTGTGCTTTGCTGTGCTGTGCTGTATTGTATTTTACTGTGCTGTTTGTGTTTACTGACTAAGCTGATGTCGTTGTTGTTGTGTTTGGGTAAGTAAGTGATGGTTCAGCATTTCCGGCGTCAAAAACAGCACACTCATTCTCACACCACCACAACACACCATGACCCAACACAACCCGACACAACCCACCCCAACACAACCCACCCCAGGCCTTCACTCGCCAGGCCTTTCACACCTCCTCCTCCTGCTGCTGCTGCTTCTATCTGATGATTTTATATTTAGCACAAATAGACAGATGATCAGCCACCATCTCCTCACTGCTCTGCTGCTGAATCATCACCATAACAAAATATCACATCTTCTAACTGTGCTAATGTATCTACCATTACCCAGAGAGCCCGAAGACCCGGCCCGAGATCTGCTGATGTACGTCAGCATCGCCTGAGACCTGACTTTTATCATCAGTATTGGGGCAAATCGGGCTGATTTCCATATTATACTCAGTAACCAGGGATCTTAATATAATTTGAGTGTTTAAGGTTCACAGTATGATATTCAGTCCAGAAATCACCCCAGTTATGTTTAATATCTGGGTAAGAACTCTCTGTTTTGTTTATTCTAACAGTTTTTTATTTCTCTTTAATGTTTTTCATATTGTATCAATATTTCCTGATGTAGGAGCCAATAGAAACGCTCCATCTGTCCAGCTGAGCTGGTTTACACCCTCTTTTCTTGTATTAGCTGCTCTCTAATCTCTTATTTTCTGCAGGTGAGATGCTGCTCTTCAGCAGACTCCTCCCCTCCATACTAACGCTTAACTCCACCACCCATTTACAGCATGTCCTCAGGTGAGGCTCCTGATCTACAGGTGATTCAGTCCCGTCAACAGGTGGAGTCTTACCTGCACTGATGTTACCGGACCTGCACAGTTCACTACTGAGGTGAACATCCAGGTACCAGGTGAAAGTTCTCTGGATGGTCACTGCTGGAGGGGGGGGGGGGGTTGTAATGCTGGTCAGATCAGGGGCAGAAACAGTTTTAATGCTTTTCCAGGTTCTACTGATATTATTCTGCTGCAGGAACAACATTTACCCACAGATGTTGCTGCAGCTGGGCCTGTAGATCCTGTAGCTCTACACTAATAGGTTGAAGCTGAAGCTGCAGAGTCCCAGCTGCTCCATAAATACTGGATTAGTGATAAATTCACAGAATTGCAGCATCACACACTACACACACACACACACACACTATACACACACCCACACACAGCTGCAGAGATCACTGAACTGTACTTTTTAAAGAAATGATAAGAATGATGATAATGGAAAATTTGCATATTGCACCCTGATACACAATTCATTACATAAACAAAACCAGTCGAGTATTTTTACTTTATAACTCATTTCTCCAGCCGTTATTCATAATTTAATCAGCTGATCTGATCATATATTTCACTCTGTATTTATATAATAATCACAGACTCTTCTTCTTCTTATTATTATTATTATTTAGGTGTTTATTCTCAGTATAGTTTACAGTCATTATAGGTAATTATATACTCCAGTGTTGGGAGGTGTTTGTACAGCAGGTTGGGGGTTATGGGTAATTATATGCTCCAGTGTTGGAGGTGTCTGGACGGCAGGTTGGGGGGTTATGGGTAATTATATGCTCCAGTGTTGGAGGTGTTTGGACGGCAGGTTGGGGGGTTATGGGTAATTATATGCTCCAGTGTTGGAGGTGTTTGGACGGCAGGTTGGGGGTTTATGGGTAATTATATGCTCCAGTGTTGGAGGTGTTTGGACGGCAGGTTGGGGGGTTATGGGTAATTATATACTCCAGTGTTTGAGGTGTTTGGACGGCAGGTTGGGGGTTATGGGTAATTATATGCTCCAGTGTTGGAGGTGTTTGGACGGCAGGTTGGGGGGTTATGGGTAATTATATACTCCAGTGTTGGAGGTGTTTGGACGGCAGGTTGGGGGGTTATGGGTAATTATATACTCCAGTGTTGGAGGTGTTTGGACGGCAGGTTGGGGGGTTATGGGTAATTACATGCTCCAGTGTTGGAGGTGTTTGGACGGCAGGTTGGGGGGTTATGGGTAATTATATGCTCCAGTGTTGGAGGTGTTTGGACGGCAGGTTGGGAGTTATGGGTAATTATATGCTCCAGTGTTGGAGGTGTTTGGACAGCAGGTTGGGGGGTTATGGGTAATTATATGGTCCAGTGTTGGAGGTGTTTGGACGGCAGGTTGGGGGTTTATGGGTAATTATATGCTCCAGTGTTGGAGGTGTTTGGATGGCAGATTGGGGGGTTTATGGGTAATTATATGCTCCAGTGTTGGAGGTGTTTGGATGGCAGGTTGGGGGTTATGGGTAATTATATGCTCCAGTGTTGGAGGTGTTTGGACGGCAGGTTGGGGGTTTATGGGTAATTATATGCTCCAGTGTTGGAGGTGTTTGGACCGCAGGTTGGGGGGTTATGGGTAATTATATGCTCCAGTGTTGGAGGTGTTTGGACGGTAGGTTGGGGGTTATGGGTAATTATATGCTCCAGTGTTGGAGGTGTTTGGACGGCAGGTTGGGGGTTTCTGGGTAATTATATGCTCCAGTGTTGGAGGTGTTTGGACGGCAGGTTGGGGGGTTATGGGTAATTATATACTCCAGTGTTGGAGGTGTTTGGATGGCAGGTTGGGGGGTTATGGGTAATTATATACTCCAGTGTTGGAGGTGTTTGGACGGCAGGTTGGGGGGTTATGGGTAATTATATACTCCAGTGTTGGAGGTGTTTGGACGGCAGGTTGGGGGGTTATGGGTAATTATATGGTCCAGTGTTGGAGGTGTTTGGACGGCAGGTTGGGGGTTATGGGTAATTATATGCTCCAGTGTTGGAGGTGTTTGGACGGCAGGTTGGGGGTTATGGGTAATTATATGCTCCAGTGTTGGAGGTGTTTGGACGGCAGGTTGGGGGGTTATGGGTAATTATATGCTCCAGTGTTGGAGGTGTTTGGACGGCAGGTTGGGGGGTTATGGGTAATTATATACTCCAGTGTTGGAGGTGTTTGGACGGCAGGTTGGGGGGTTATGGGTAATTATATGCTCCAGTGTTGGAGGTGTTTGGACGGCAGGTTGGGGGGTTATGGGTAATTATATGCTCCAGTGTTGGAGGTGTTTGGACAGCAGGTTGGGGTGTTATGGGTAATTATATGGTCCAGTGTTGGAGGTGTTTGGACGGCAGGTTGGGGGGTTATGGGTAATTATATACTCCAGTGTTGGAGGTGTTTGGACGGCAGGTTGGGGGTTATGGGTAATTATATGCTCCAGTGTTGGAGGTGTTTGGACGGCAGGTTGGGGGGTTATGGGTAATTATATGCTCCAGTGTTGGAGGTGTTTGGACGGCAGGTTGGGGGGTTATGGGTAATTATATGCTCCAGTGTTGGAGGTGTTTGGACGGCAGGTTGGGGGGTTATGGGTAATTATATGCTCCAGTGTTGGAGGTGTTTGGACGGCAGGTTGGGGGGTTATGGGTAATTATATACTCCAGTGATGGAGGTGTTTGGACGGCAGGTTGGGGGGTTACAGGACAGTGCCTACAGTACGATCCCTCACAAGACACTGCCCACAGGACACTGCCCACGGGACACTGCCCACAGGGACACAGCCACGGGACCTTGCCACAGGACCCTGCCACTGGACACTGCCTGTAGAACACTACCCACAGGACCCTACCACAAGACACTGCCTACAGAACGGTCCCTCACAAGACACTGCACCACAGGACACTGCCACAGGACCCTGCCCACAGGACACTACTACAGGCTGGATATTTCAGGTTGGTGGACTATTCTCTGTACAGTAGTGACTCCAGCAGCACTTTGTGTCTGAGTGTGTTAGAGCACGTTAATGTGTGTATAGTGTGTGTGTGTATAGTGTGTGTGTATAGTGTGTGTGTGCGTGTGTGTGTGTGTATAGTGTGTGTGTGCGTGTGTGTGTGTGTATAGTGTGTGTGTGTGTATAGTGTGTGTGTGTGTGTATAGTGTGTGTGTGCGTGTATAGTGTGTATAGTGTGTGTATAGTGTGTGTGTGTGTATAGTGTGTGTGTGTGTGTATAGTGTGTGTGTGTGTGTGTGTGTGTATAGTGTGTGTGTGCGTGTGTGTGTGTGTATGTTTAAACTATACCGTTACTTTATAGGTCAGAGCAGTAAAACCACACACACACGCTGTCTCTGATCTCTGTGTGTTTCTGTTCCGGTCCGGTTCTCAGAAAGCTGTGAGTGAGTGTGTGTGTGTGTGTGTGTGTGCGTGTGTGTGTGTGTGTGAGTGTGTGTGTGTGTGTTTAGTTCTGTGGTTTATATTCGGACAGAAATAAGGCCGCTGACTCAGCGCTCATTAGCATATGGGGAAGTAGCGCTGTGTGCTGATCTTTATATAATTATTTATATTATTATTATTATTATTAATATTTCTGCAGAATCTGCAGATCATTATTAGTATCCAGATCTGTATTAGAATCTTTATTACAGATCTATAACTGATCAATTACCAGCATTAATTATCATTAATCATTAATCACTGCTGCAGCTCCAGTGCAGTGTATTATAGTTCAGTGTGTTTCCAGTACAGTGACTCATTGTGTTTAGTTCAGGATTTTTTAGTACTTGTTTTTAGTGCATTTCTACAACATTTTCTCTTAACTTATTCATTTATTTACATTTTCCTGCACGCGGGTTTTTACTACTTTTTAAACTAAAATATTAAAAAAACATACATTTAAATTCCACCTTTATAAAACTGAGCTAAATCTATAATATACAGTTCTGGAAAAATATATAAATAAGAGGAAGATGGATGATCACAAGCCATCAAACCAAACTGAACTGCTTGAATTTTTGCACCAGGAGTAAAGCAGCATAAAGTTATCCAAAAGCAGTGTGTAAGACTGGTGGAGGAGAAGAACATGATGCCAAGATGCTTGAAAAAAATATTGATTTCTGAACTCTTAAAACTTTATGAATATGAACTTGTTTTCTTTATACTTTATTTAAATGGTGAAACACTGATTGTGACTCTCAGTGTAGTCGAGCGTTAAACAGAAGAAAGGACTGATGAAGTTAAATTTAAATATATTGTAGCGTCCGGATGGACGTGGTGGTGAAAGAATGGACTGGTTGTGCTGTAATCGAGTCCTTCAGTCATTGTGATGTTCACACTACACGACTGATCAGCGACACAGGCTCCCAAATTACACGATTTCTCACTTTGGGAAATCTCCAGCTCACCACACAGCTCTCCAGAAACACGTTTATCAGGAGAAAACACACCAGAACTAAACACACCAGAACTAAACACACCAGAACTAAACACACCAGAACTAAACACACCAGAACTAGTGATGCCAAACCAGAGAATCTCTATAGAGGAGAATACGCACTTAAAGTGAGTCCAACATGAACAAGTTCATATGAAGCAAATGAGCAAAATATATATAAATATCTGATCAGTTTTATACAGAAATATGTCCTTATGTCCTCAACACAGAACTATTTCTAATGTCTCAGTACTGCAGAGCCTTTACCTCTACCTGTATCTCCAGGATCACCAAACAACCAATCAGCTCACAGTAGCAGTAATGCTAGAGCTTTACAGTGTAAAAACCTTTCTGTTTTCTGTTGATAAACTGAAATATACGGAAATGCTTTCTTTCCATTTTTTTTTAGTAAAATACATTATTCTACTTTCTAAAATTAAAGAAATATTCAGAACAAATAGTTTTAGCTTTCACCCCTTTTCATAGAGGATTCACTCATGAGTTTAACAGTGATATATTTACTGATATAACAGGGGGAATGGTATGTAGCCGCTGCTCATGACTCCTAGTTAAACATGTTGAATATTTGCCGGGCGTCTGCGACTGGTCGTGATTAGTCAGCGACGGCTCGGTGAGCATCTTTCAGTAGATCACACTACGCGACTGAGCGTGAGCACCGAGTGATCCCCGATTTCCACCCGTCTACCCCTAAGAGGCAACTGAACCTGATACACCACCTCCCCCAGTTTTACAGAACTTCACAAGATCCCACCTACAGTTCAGGCCACAAGTTCGCCTTCTCTTCTCACCTTCTCTTTTTCAGTGTGTTTTTTTTATTTTCATGATTATTTACATTGTAGATTCTCACTGAAGCATCAAAACTATGAATGAACACATGTGGAGTTTTATGTACTTAATAAAAATTGAGCTGAACCTCCACAGTCACCGGACCTGAACCCAATCCAGATGGTTTGGGGTGAGCTGGAGCACAGAGTGAAGAAGACAAAGGAGCAACAAGTGCTAATAAACACCTCTGGGAACTCCTTCCTTCCTTCAAGACTGCTGGAAAACTTTTCATTTCAGGTGGCCACCTCTTAAATAAGCTCAGTGAGAGAATGATGAGTGTGTAAAGCAGTAATCAGAGCAAAGGGAGGCTTTTATTTTGAAGAAACTAGAATATAAAACATGTTTTTTCAGTTATTTCACTTTTTTTGTTAAGTACATAAAACTCCACATGTGTTCATTCATAGTTTTGATGCTTCAGTGAGAATCTACAATGTAAATAATCATGAAAATAAAGAAAACGCATTGAAAAAGAGAAGGTGTGTCCAAACTTTTGGTCTGTACTGTAATGACAGTTCATGCTTACAGCATCATCACTTCCTGCTCTTTGGGCTGAACTCCTACAGCAGGTCCCCGACCCTAAACTCCTTCCTTTAGCTCTGAGCTCACGGTTTCTTTCTGTTCTACACCTGCTTTCTGTTTCTGGTCGTGAGTAAAAACTATGACCCAACTTCTTGTGGTTCTGGAGGAACTGCTGGCTGGTCTCAGGGTTCCTGAAAGCGATTTCTGCTGGTGTTTTAGGGTGTTTTCACACCTGACCACACCTGAACCCTGGTCCGAACCGAGGTTCATGTGTTACTACATTGTATATATTTGTTCCACTTATTTTTGTGTTCACACTGCAGTTTAGAGAGCGCACCAAATACCTCTGTGTGATACTCCTACATCCTTTAATCATCACTTACGTATCGATGCGTTTTCCTTAACCTGACGCTGATTGGTTTTAGAAGGACATGCGTCTGATGTTGGCGTGTTGATGATAATTCAGCGGGTGGTTCATTCGGCAAGAAGCCTTTCCAGGATCAGGATAAAATGAATGAACAGATTCATTTCGTCTCCATAGTAGAGCTGCTGCTATTGTGGTTTTATATACCATCAGCAGCAGCAGCAGCTTCAGGTACAGTACTCTAGATTAGTTTAGATTCACCAATCGAACGAGCTCGTCCTGAAGCAGCTGAACCACGCCTCATTTTTCCTGCTTTTCCGGTTATTTTGAGAGGGTACTGACTGCAGCCTGCAGGAAGGCGGAGTTAGACGTCCAGTGCATCCAGCTCCACCCACTTTGTTAGCGTCATGCCGTCCAGCCCGGCCCACTTTGTCAGCATCATGCCTTAGCTCCGCCTCTGAACGGAAGTAAACAATGTAAAGGGCAGGTAGTGGACTTTAAATATAATGTGCCGCGTCGTCCAGCTTAAATACTGTTTATAAACTACAAGCTTGCGAGACTGACGAGGCGTGCCGTGGACAAAGTGGGCGGGACTGGACGCGCTGGACGTCTAACTCCGCCTTCCTGCAGGCTGCAGTCAGGAGTAGTTGGTTATTTTTCTTCTTCTGCTGCCGTTGTTGAGGAACGCTGCTCAGCTTCCTGTAATTGGTCCGAAAGTTGGAACCATCCAGAAAAGCGCTTTCACACTTCAGAAGAGCCGGACCGAGACCACCTCTCTTGGTCAGACCAAAACCTGGTCCTTTGTTCCGGACCGTGGTTTGCGGCCCCTTTCACACCTGCTACTTTGGTTCAGACCCAGAGACTGTAATAAAAGATGGACGCTGTGTCGCCGTTTCCATTCATTCAATGAAAATGAATCTAAAATCTTCCTCCATGTTGGCGATCCTGATACCCGAGTCTGTAGAGCGCAGTAGAGACCAGAGGAGGGAGAAAGGCTGTGGAGAGCAGCCCACTCATTTAAATAACCCCGCCCCTGAGGGCTGCCTCGAGGTTACAGGCTGCAGAGCGGAGCTGGCGGTCTGTTATTGGTCCCGCCCATAACCAGCCCTTTTACAATAACCACACCTTTTTAAATAGAGCTGAATAACGTTTTAAAAAACGAATTCTGTGGGCAAATAAAAATCTAACAATATAATCAGAGGTTACACTAGCTGCTGCATTTAAATAATGGAGGAAGAATTACAGTATATTAGAATAAAAACGTGATTGAAAGTTGTTCTGTTTTGCCTGTTTTGAAACCTATGGTAATGGGTGGAGTTACACAGCTTTCTGCAGCCGAACAGCAGGGGGCGCCCAACCTGTGGTGGCTTCACTTTAGAGAAACGATGCTCTGTCCAGCTATACACAGTCTATGTTCGAACCAAACGAAGCAGGTGTGAAAGTCTGTAGAACTTTAGGACCTTTTTAAAAGTGTCCATAGTAACTGGATAATAATGGTTCCCTTTATCTGAACGGGGGAACCGGATCATTATATCTACTGCAGCTCTTTCCATTAGAACCTGTACTGCTCCTGTAAAACTCCTGAACTGCCCAAAGAGACAATCTGCTGGACCTGGTCTCAGCTTCAGCATGAGGAGTTCCAGCTCTGATCCTCACTTTTAAACAGATCAACAATAAAACATGCAGTGCTACCAAATATAATATACCAATTACAGTAATAAATGTATAATAAAGAGTTAGATCTATATAATAGAGTAATAATGAGATATTCTGGATATTATAGGTAAGTAAGTGTTGAGTGGTTATGGATGTGGTGTTGAGTTGATAAACTGTTAAAGTCTACAGTCTGAAATGTTTTTAAGGTCTATATTTCAGGACATTAGTTGAGAACATTCTCAGAGCTTTTTTATAGAGGTTATAGTTCAGAGTGTGAGAAAACGAGAAGCTGCCATCACCACGCCTTCACCCTCACCCAGATACCCAACCACACTACAGCGCCCTCTACAGCGCCAACCACCACCCCCCAGCGCCAAACACCACCCAGCGCCAACCACAGCCCACATCCTATATATAGAGACGTTGGTAAGTGTTGATGAGCAGTTGGTAAAGAAGGTTGATATGTATTCAGCTCTGTAAAAAAATAAGATTTCACTTAAAAATGATGAGTTTCTTTGATTTTACCAAATTAAAAACCTCTGGAATATAATCAAGAGGAAGATGGATGATCACAAACCATCAAACCACCAAACTGAACTGCTTGATTTTTTACACCAGGAGTAAAGCAGCATAAAGTTATCCAAAAGCAGTGTGTAAGACTGGTGGAGGAGGAGAACATGATGCCAAGATGCATGAAAAAAAAACTGTGATTAAAAACCAGGATTATTCCACCAAATATTGATTATTTCTGAACTCTTAAAACTTTATGAATATGAACTTGTTTTCTTTGCATTATTTGAGGTCTGAAAGCTCTGCATCTTTTTTGTTATTTCAGACATTTCTCATTTTCTGTAAATAAATGCTCTAAATGAGAATATTTTTATTTGGAATTTGGGAGAAATGTTGTCTGTAGTTTATAGAATAAAACAACAATGTTCATTTTACTCAAACATAAACCTATAAATAGTAAAATCAGAGAAACTGATTTAGAAACTGAAGTTCAATTCAATTCAATTCAATTTTATTTATATAGCGCTTTTTACAACAAAGGTTGTCACAAAGCCGCTTTACAGGAAAAAACAGGTCCACGCCTCTTATGAGCAGCACCACAGAGATGCTGATTTTATGGTGACACAGTGGCAAGAAAAAACTCCCTTAAGAGGAAGAAACCTTGGAAGGAACCAAGACTCAGTCCGAGGAACCCATCCTACTCGGGTCGACCCGCTCAGTACAAACAAACAACAAACAACAAACAAATAACAGAACAAAACAGTACAGAGAATTAATGTGAACTATGGCTAATATAACAGGTACTAATTTATGAATATAAGAATGTGATGGGCACAAACTATAGAGCTATGGCTAATACAGAAACAGATACTGAGTGTGTTAATGGTAATCAGTGCAGGGCTGCAGAGCCGGAGAACAACACAGCGGGCAGTGGAGAGCCAGGCTGGGAACATCAGGAACAGCATCTCCATACATGTAAAAGAGATAGATAGAGAAAACAGGAAGGAAAGGAAGAGAAAAAAAAGCAGAAGTTAGAATGGTTGTGTAATAATTCTGAGTAGAAGGACAGGGCTGATTCCTGAAAGCTGGAACCACAGACGGACAGATCCAGGAAGACCGGCCGGCCAGGCGTCTCAGCACATGTGAGAAAGACAGAGAGAGAGAACAGAGAGGGGAGGGAAGAAAAAGGGGTTAGAATGGTTTTATAAAACTCTGCTGGAGTGGGATGGGCACTGGCTGAAAAGAATAGGGATGAAAGAATAGGTGTAATGTGATGGAACTTTCTAGCTCTGGTAAGCACTCTTGCGGCTGCATTCTGAACTAGCTGGAGTTTATGGAGTAATTTATGTGGACTTCCAGCCAACAGCGCGTTGCAGTAGTCCAGCCTCGAGGTTATGAATGCATGTACCAGCTTCTCAGCATCTTCCAGAGAGAGTATACTGCAGATTTTAGCTATATTTCTTAAGTGGAAGAATGCAGTTTTGACTTTGCTACATATGTGAGCATCAAACGAAAGAATTGGGTCAAAGATGACCCCAAGGTTTCTTACAGTTTTACCAGGTATAATTAAGTGACCGTCTATGTCTACAGTATTAACATTTATGTTTTTATCAATATTAGGACCTAATAGAAGGACCTCAGAAGTGCGCTCTTTTTCTATTTTATTTTTGCAGAGCTGTATATATTTTATTACAGGAAGGTTTATATATGTGGGACGCTTCTATGAGGACACAATCGTGCACTAGAGGGCGCTCTCTGGTAAAGTATTGTAGTCTAGAAGACCTGAGAGTCACCAGTTCCACCCCTTTATTCTAAACATACTGCAGTATAATGGTCCAATAATAATAATAATAATAATAATAATAATACATTAATAAACCTCTGATTTATTATTTCATTATTAATCCTAATGCAGAAACATGTGATTTATTTGGTTTAGTTTATCTTGTGGAGACTCACAGTGATATTTCAGGGCTTATGAAATTAATGTGAAATATGAAATTTATTGTGGTTATAAGGGTAAAAAACTGAATCAATAGAATTATATTAGTTCCTCTTTTTACAAACATTGAACTCATTCTTACTCTGATATCTTTTTATTTTTCTGAAAGGTTTGTT
Source organism: Astyanax mexicanus (assembly GCF_023375975.1). Lineage (NCBI taxonomy): Eukaryota > Metazoa > Chordata > Actinopteri > Characiformes > Acestrorhamphidae > Astyanax > Astyanax mexicanus. The sequence continues at coordinate 57,960,714 of NC_064413.1, read as the reverse complement.
TGAAATTGATAAACGCTGCCCTCTTCAGGCTGACTCCAGCATTACAGCAGAAATTCAGTGTATGGAAAATCTTCTGATTGGAACAGACCTGTGTAAAATATTAACTCAGAAATGCATTTTAAATATTTAGATTAAAAGAAAGTTAAATTCTCTTTGTCTTCTATCCTAAAAATATACGACAACTTACACTACACTGTTCCTCACAATAATATTGAAATATTCCAACTTTAAAAAAATGAATCATGATTTTAAATAATTTGTGACCAACGGCACTAATATAATTTAATTTGAACAATCTAATGCTGATTTTTCTTAAAAAGAACTCAAACACTGAAATACATCCAGTAATATGTTTATAAATATTTGTAGTTTGAGAAGTGAAAGTAAAGCTGTTGATGACAGTAGGAGAGAATCCTGATTTCAGTATTTAATAAAAGAGCTCGAGCCCCAAAAACATCCCAAAAACTAAACATGATTATAATGAAGATTCATTCTTATTATGAAGTTAATAAAGGTGAGGCTATACAGAATAACCAGCCTCTTTTTTTACACCAACCATACAGAAAACTGTACCAAAACTGCAACAAAACTGTATCGAAAACGTACCGAACTGTGTTGTTTAAACATGATGATTGACAATCATGTGTGGTTTTACAGCTTCCTTTAGACTGGATTGTTTCAGATATGCGCTCAGACGGACTGTTACGGGGGGGTTTGAGGTAAATTTGGTTACTCGCGATGCCTAATCTAAAATAATCCAGATCTGTTAATTGAAGGTCAGGTTAAGGAGCAGTGTCGCTAATTCAAAGATTCAAGATTCAAAGAGTTTATTGTCATATGTACAGTACAGAAATGGGTTTCAGTGTACAATGAAATTCTTTCTTTGCTCTTCGCCAAGAATGCCAAATAGAAGATAGAAAAAGTGCAAAAAAATACAATAAGGTTATAAATATTAAACTAATTGTCAAAGACATAAAAAAATAAAAGTTACTTAAGCAAAGAAATGTATAAAAAAGTGCAAGTGCGAAATAATGCAGTTATGGACATTAACTATATATATTAAAAAAAGATTAACAGTAAAGTGACGGCTGCAATGTAAACATGTTGAAGTAAAGTGCAGGGTTATTCCTGAGTTGTGTTCAAGAGTCTGATCGCAGGGTCATTCCTTAGGTGTGTTCAAGAGTCTGATGGCCGTGGGGAAGAAACTGTTCTTTAACCTGGTGGTCTTGCATTTTACACTTCTGTACCTCCGGCCTGAGGGCAGAAGTGTGAACAGTCCATGCTGGGGATGGGTGGAGTCTTTGAGGATGGATGCAGCTCTCCTGTGGACTCTGTGGTGGTAGATGCTCTGCAGGGAGGGCAGTGGAGTCCTGATGATCTTCTCGGCAGTCTTCACCACTCTCTGCAGACGTTTGCTCTCTGCCACAGTCGTGCTGCCGTACCACACGGTGATGCAGCTGGTCAGGAGGCTCTCGATCACACAGCTGTAGAAGTTGTTGAGGATCTTGGGAGACATCCCAAACTTCCTCAGTCTCCTCAGAAAGTACAGCCGCTGTTGAGCCTTTTTGACCAGCTGCGTTGTGTTTATTGTCCATGTGAGGTCCTGACTGATGTGGACGCCCAGGTATTTGAAGCTGCTCACTCCCTCCACTTCAAGTTCCCGGATGAACAGTGGCTGATGAGGTCTCCTCCCCTTTCTCATGTCCACTATCAGCTCCTTTGTCTTGACCGTGTTGAGAGCGAGATTGTTGTCTTCGCACCATAACACCAGCCTGGTCACCTCACTCCTGTAGGCCGCTTCATCTCCGCCAGTGATGCGTCCTATCTCCACGGTATCATCAGCGAACTTCAGGATGATATTGTCCTTGTGTGAGGCGACACAGTTGTGGGTAAACATGCTAACTAATGCTAACTCACGCTGAGCACATGACTCTTATTCTGCGTGATTCTCTGGGATTTGTTTCTCTCTGATCTTCTCTAACTGAGTATAAAACCCGTTAAATATTCTGACACGTCGTTTCATCATCCGGTCTGAGCGGATCCTGGACCGGACCGGGATCTGGACCGCAGACCGCAGGGTTTGGGTGATGGAGGAAGATGAAAGCAGGACTTTGAGAGCTCAGCTCTGTGGAAGTGGACTGTTTCTGATTCTCTGTGGTGTTTCTGTGCTGCTGCTGATCATCTGAGATCTTCAGCTTCTCTCTGGAACACATGGGGGTGGTAGTCTCTGAGATGTTGCAGATGTTTCTCGGTCAGAAATACACTGGAATCTGTTGAGATCTAGCAGAAATCACTCAAACACTTCCGGCAATTTTTAATTACAGGCGATAGATCAGAATGAGCTCCGGTTTGAAGAGTTTAATGCAACTATTGTCGCAGGCAACATGTGCCAACACCCCGGTTACTGAGTATAATATAAGAATCAGCCTGAGCTGCTGCTTCCAACACCCCGGTTACTGAGTATAATGTGGGAATTGGTCTGAGCTGCTGAGTATAAAAGTATAAACCACGTTCTGCTCTCTTCTGCATGGCTGTTGCAGAGTCTCAGGCCAGTTCTTCATGCTATCTGGTCCAGAATGTCGTCTTGTCTGTCATTCCTGATTCAGGCTGTAATAATCAGAATATAGCTTTTATCTAATAAAGAGAAATATAAATATTGAATGTGTATGTAGACCTAGGATTGCATGGTGTTTCTGCAGGTAGTACATGTCTCACGCAGTTTCAGGGGCCTGAGATTGTAGTTTTTATCCTGATTTACACCTCCTGAAGATCCCTGTGGTGGTGAACTGGCTGTATACAGTGCTCTGTTCAGGGGGTATCATTGTCTTCTGCCCAATGATTCCAGGTGGGCTCCAGACCCACTGTATCCAGTGCATCCACCATGAGCAGGAAGAAGGTGAAGATGATAGATGGATAGATGTAGACGTAGTTCGCTCACGGGTTGTTGATCTGAAAAGTCTGTGGGAAGAAGCTTCTCCTCATCCTCTCTGTGTGAAAGCCCGATTTTAAAGCTCTTCTAAAACAACTCTGCTAGCACTACCGTTACTGTTCTGGTTTGAGAATCTGATTTTGAACCGGTGACAATAGTAGGTTCCGCAACCAGGAACATTTTTTGCAATGGGAACCAAACCATGTCCACCACCGCTGTTCAGCGCCCTCTGTTGGTGACGTATGATGTGACGTTTTAATGTTTCAACTAAAACTGGTGGAAATGAACTTGTTTAGGTGGAAAAGCGCTCTGAAAAAAATTCTCAGAATCTCTAGTTTCAGATATGCTTTAACCGCGAATAACAGGGAGGATCAACCACAACCCAACAGCACGACCCAGTAACTCCAGAGAACTTTCACTTTAATGGTGGGGGAATCTGTATTGATATGAACCAGCTGATGTGTGTGTGTGTTTTCTGTTTGGAGGAAGAACTGAAAGACGACAGATTGAGGGATCACTGGGCCATCTGAACACACACACATTCTCTTTCACACACACACACACACACACACACACACACAAACACACACACACACACACAAACACACTCACACACACTGCATGTGTATATTCAGTCATGCTCTCCTTCTCTCTCCTCTGTCTGTCCATGACCCACTTACGTGTGTGAGAGTGTGTGAGAGTGTGTGTGAGAGTGTGCGAGAGTGTGTGTGTGTGTGTATAAAGGGTTAAGTTTGAGCAGTAGGGAGCAGAGTCCTCACAAGTGGAGCAGGAGAGAGATATTTATATTCTTTCTCTCCCTCTCTCTCTCCGTCTCTCTCTCTCGCTCTCTCTCTCTCTCTCTCTCTCCTTTTCTCTCTCTCTCTGTCTCTCTCTCCTTTTCTCTCTCTATCTCTCTCTCCTTTTCTCTCTCTCTCTCTCTCTCTCATTACAGTAGTTTGTGAGAGTAATAGTATAACAGTATTAATATTATTATAATAAGATGTATTAATATTAATGGTACAGTGTATTCAGAGTGTAGTAAAGTGTGTGTGTGAGGCAGCGCTGTGCTGAGTGTGTGTGTGTGTGTGTGAGTGTGAGTGTGAGTGTGAGTGTGTGTGTGTGTGAGTGGAGGGGGGTTGCGGTGTGGTGGATGTTCAGTAGTGCCATGGCGGGTGGAGGGGTAGGTGGTGTATGGGAGGATGGATGGAGGATGGAGGGATGATGGAGTACTGATGGAACTGATGGTGGATTTATGAAGAAAAGTGCAGAATCTCTGTTTTACTTCTTTTCCTGATTTTTCTGATTTTCCTGATTTCCCCGGACTCCAGAGGGACGAGGGACACAGAGAGACACAGAGCGAGAGAGAGAGAGAGAGAGAGAGAGAGAAATAGAGAGGGGGGTGGACAGAGGACAGTAGTGGAGGAGTGCGTCTCTCCGCTGATACTCCGGTGAGTATTTAACGCTCTATAGTGAGTTTGGGTGAATATGAGGGGATTCGCGGGATCAGTGGGAATTTGGGAATATGGGAATGTTTGTGTTGTGAGAACTGCAGAGAAGTTACTGAAGATTCTGGGAATCTGGGAACTATAGAGAATCTATAGATAATTCTGAGAAAATGAGGAATGTGGAAAATGTTGGAAATTTGAGGACTGTTGAAATTAAGAAAGTGGGGACTGTTGGGATTGTTTGGAATTTGAGGACTGTTGGGCTTGATGGGAATTTAAGGACTATTGGGATTGTTGGGAATTTGTGGACTGATGGGGTTTATTGGAATTTGAGGACTATTTGGATTGTTGGGAATTTGAGGACAGTTAGGATTGCTGGGAATTTGAGGACTGTTGGGAATTTGAGGACTATTGGGATTGTTGGGAATCTGAGGACTGTTGGGCTTGTTGGAAATTTGAGGACTGTTGGGATTGTTGGGAATTTGAGAACTGTTAGGATTGCTGGGAATTTGTGGACTGTTGGGAATTTGAGAACTGTTAGGATCGCTGGAAATTTTAGGACTGTTGGGATTGTTGGGAATATGAGAACTGTTGGGATTGTTGGGAATTTGAGGACTGTTGGGATTGTTGGGAATTTGAGGACTGTTGGGATTGTTGGGAACTTGAGGACTGTTGGGATTGTTGGGAATTTGAGGACTGTTGGGATTGTTGGAAATTTGAGGACTGTTAGGATTGCTGGGAATTTGAGGACTTGGGATTGTTGGGAATTTGAGGACTGTTGGGATTGTTGGAAATTTGAGGACTGTTGGGCTTGTTTGAAATTTGAGGACTGTTGGGATTGTTGGAAATTTGAGGACTGTTAGGATTGCTGGGAATTTTAGGACTGTTTGGATTGTTGGAAATTTTAGGACTGTTGGGAATTTAAGGAGTATTTGTATTGTTGGGAATTTGTGGACTGTTGCGATTGTTGGGAATTTGAGGACTCTTGGGATTGTTGGGAATTTAAGGACTGTTGGGAATTTAAGGACTATTTGGATTGTTGGGAATTTGTGGAGTGTTGGGATTGCTGGGAATTTTAGGACTGTTGGGATTGTTGGGAATTTGAGGACTGTTAGGATGGCTGGGAATTTGAGGACTGTTGGGAATTTAAGGACTATTTGGATTGTTGGGAATTTGTGGACTGTTGGGCTTGTTGGGGATTTGAGGACTGTTGGGATTGTTGGGGATTTAAGGATTGTTGGGGGTTTGGGGACTGAGGATTGTTGGGGATTTGGGGACTGAGGATTGTTGGGGGTTTGGGGACTGAGGATTGTTGGGGATTTGGGGACTGAGGATTGTTGGGGATTTGGAGACTGAGGATTGTTGGAGATTTGGAGACTGAGGATTGTTGGAGATTTGGGGACTGTGGATTGTTGGGGATTTGGGGACTGAGGATTGTTGGGGATTTGGGGACTGAGGATTGTTGGGTATTTGGGAACTGAGGAATGTTGGGGATTTGGGGACTGAGGACTGTTGTGGATTTGGGGACTGAGGACTGTTGTGCATTTGGGGACTGATGATTGTTGGGGATTTGGGGACTGAGGATTGTTGGGGATTTGGGAACTGTGGATTGTTGGGGATTTGGGGACTGTGGATTGTTGGGGATTTGGGGACTGAGGATTGTAGGGGATTTGGGGACTGAGGACTGTTGGGGATTGTTGTGGATTTTGGGACTGAGGATTGTTGGGGATTTGGGAACTGTGGATTGTTGGGGATTTGGGGACTGTGGATTGTTGGGGATTTGGGGACTGAGGATTGTTGGGGGTTTGGGGACTGAGGATTGTTGGGGATTTGGGGACTGAGGATTGTTGGGGATTTGGGAACTGAGGAATGTTGGGGATTTGGGGACTGAGGATTGTTGGGGGTTTGGGGACTGTGGATTGTTGGGGATTTGGGAACTGTGGATTGTTGGGGATTTTGAGGACTGAGGATTTTTGGGGATTTGGGAACTGTGGATTGTTGGGGATTTGGGGACTGAGGATTGTTGGGGATTTAAGGATTGAGGCTTTTTGGGGACAGTTGGGATTGTTGGAAATTTGAGGACTGTTGGAATTGTTGGGAATTTGAGAACTGGTGGGATTGTTAGGAATGTGAGGACTGTGGAGAATGTGGAAATTTTAGGGAACATTAAGACTGAAGATTTTTTAGAATATGAGGATTTTTGGGAATGTAAGGACTGGAATATGTTGAACTGGTATGGTTTAGGGTGATGGATCCGGACTGCGAGCCGGAGTTCGGTTGTGTAATTCCATAGTGAGTCTGGGAGAAGAGTTTTCTCTGCAGCTTATTAACCATATTAAACTCCAGCTCTGCCCATATAAACTCTGCGTTTGGGCTTCATTAAAATACCCGTGTGATTTGGCTGGAGATCAGCTCCGCTCGGATTAGTTAAACCTGGGAATCCCGTCGGAGCTAAAGCGGATTAATCCGTTATTACTGCATAAAGTCTTTATCTAATACAGTCTGTAATCTTCTTTAATGAGCCTGATCTGCTGAGATCTGCTGTATTTAAATTATAATATTTTATAATCAGAACACTGTTCAGATGTTTCCTCTAATCTATAAAAACTTTATATTAATCTTTCTAAGACGTAACTGTTTGATTAGTTTAGAATTTTAATTTTTAACAATTACTGAGAAATTACTGTGATAAATGAAACTATTGTCATTTCGAAAGCAATTACATCATTGATAAAAAATAATATAGTAGCATTTTAATGCAATTACACAATTTAGAAGACATTTATCATTTGGATATTGAAATGAAATATTTATAGTTTAAATTATTTTTAATAAACAATGAAATCCATAGACATGTGAAAAATCAGAAAGCCTGGATTAAATTCCTGGATTAATAGAGTAAACTACCCCAAACTGACCTCAGGGAGCCAAAGGCATTTAACACTGTATCAAAAACAGGATCTTTGATTATTTTGGGTGTATAAAAATCAAAATAAAAAAGTCAGTAATATTTAAAAAATGTTCTTTACAAAACAGATAAAAATTTGTAGACTTTTTGTAGCAACAGAAAGTTTGAAAACTTTTTATGCAAAATAAAACTTTAACATTATTCTTGAAATATTTAAAAACATTTGGGAGTGTGGTCTGCAGACGGGCTGTGGGGATGTTGGATGTGGTCTGTAGATGGTGGGTGTGGTCTGTAGTCTCGGCGGGTGTGGTCTGCAGACTATGTGGGTTTGGTCTGTAGATGGTGGGTGTGGTCTATATGCGGTGGGTGTGGTCTGTAGAGGGTGGGTATGTCCTGTAGACGTTGGGTGTGGTTTGTAGATGGTGGGTGTGTTCTGTAAACTTGGTGGGTGTGGTCTGTAGAGTCGGTGGGTGTGGTCTGTAGACGGTGGGTATGGCCTGTAGACATTGGGTGTGGTTTGTAGATGGTGGGTGTGGTCTTTTGACTCGGTGGGTGTGGTCTGTATATTGTGGGTGTGGTCTATATGCAGTGGGTGTGGTCTGTAGACTCAGTGATGGACTGTATTTAAATGTTGTGCTGAATTCTGCTTCTATTATTTAGAGTCGCGTCTGAAGCCGTGCAGAACTAATTGGACCCTCGTCTTCCCTTTAAGCTGTCTGTGCGTGTGTGAGTGTGTGTGTGTGAGTGTGTGTGTGTGAGTGTGTGTGTGTGAGTGTGTGTGTGAGAGAGTATAAGCCTTTCATTAAGAGTGTATTAGTTGAGTAAGAAGGTTGGCAGATCCTGACGCTGCACATTTGCTTTATTACAGATTGCTTTATTACTGGGACTGGGACTGGGACTGGTGGGAGAAGTGGGAGTGGTGGGGGGGTGTAGTGTTGGGGGGGTAGTGGTATTAATGGTTTTCTCTAAATTAGCTCTAAACGCCTGGAGAAAGCAGGTCAAACCATTCCAGATTTACCTGCAGGGGGGGTCAGAATCCACTGATCCACCGGCTGTTAGAGGGTTTGGACCGTACCACTGTGTGGGAGTGGACTGTATTAATATTGTGATAAATCCAAATCACTACTATACAACAGGTTTGGGGTGGTTTGGATCGTACCATTGTGTGGGAGTGGACTGTACCACCCAGTGATGTATTAATAGTGTGGTATATCCAAACCCCTCTGGTTCACCTGTTTTTAGAGGGTTTGGACTGTACCACTTAGAGGAGGTGGACTGGACTACCTGGTCATGTATAAATAATGTACAAATCAAAAACGCCCATCAACGCCCAAGGTTTGGACTTTACCACTGTGTGTGTGTGTGTGGGGGGGGGGGGGGGGTGGTCATCACTATGTAATGGAAATGATCTGCTAAAGTCCTGCAGCTGTTTGAGGGTTGGGACCGCAGGACTGTCTGGACCAGCTTTATTTGTTCTTCAGAAAGAAGTGATGGGCAGAGTGAGAGAGAGTGAGATATAGAGAGTGAGATATAAAGAGTGAGATAGTGTGAGAAATAGTGAGATTGAAGGAGTAAGAGTGAGAAAAGGTGAATTAGAGTGAGATATAGAGCGTGAGGAGTGGTGAGAAAGTGTAAGAGATAGCAAGAAAAAGTGAGATATGGAGAGAGCAAGTGAGATTGAGATTGAGAGTAATATAGGGTAAAATAGAGAGTGAGAGAGAGTGAGATAGAGATGGTAATGTAAGTGAAATAGTGTGAGATAGAGAGGGTGAACGAAAGTGAGATAAAGAGATTGAGAGAAAGTGAGATGGAGTGATTGAGAGAGTGAGATAGAGAGAGTGAGATAGAGAGAGTGAGATGGAGTGAGAGAGGGTGATATAGCGTGAGAGACAGAGAGTGAGATAAAGGTGAGTGAGAAAGTGAGAAGGGGAGAATGAGAGAGAGAGTGATAAAGTGAGAGAGAGTGAGATGGTGAGAGTGAGACAGAGAGAGTAAGATAGGGAGAGTGAGTGAGAGTGAGATAGAGTGAGAGTGAGAGAGAGTGAGAAGGGGAGAGGACAGGACTTGGCCGTTCCACTTTTTTTATGGGGCACAAAAGTGGGACAATCTGTTCCTTGGAAGATCTCCAATTAAATTTTCTGGGGACCCATTCACTGAAAATATCTATATCCATACCCTGTCCTACATACAGAGAGAGAGAGAGAGAGACAGAGAGAGAGACAGAGAGAGACAGGGCACAGTGGGTTTGGACATGTTCTGGAGGTTCTGGTCGGGGGGTGCTGTTGGGGGTGTTACTGGACTGATCTATTCATCTGGACGTGTCTCCTGCTCCCTCTGGAGGGACAATAAACCAGGGAAAGACCTTCAGAACACACCCTTACTATATACACACTATACACACACTAATACACACACTGTAATACACACACACTAATACACACACTGTAATACACACACACTAATACACACACACTAATACACACTGTAATACACACACACTAATACACACTGTAATACACACACACTAATACACACTGTAATACACACACACTAATACACACACACTAATACACACTGTAATACACACACACTATTACACACACACTAATACACACACTGTAATACACACACACTATTACACACTGTAATACACACACACTATTACACACACACTATTACACACTGTAATACACACACACTAATACACACACACTAATACACACTGTAATACACACACACTAATACACACACACTAATACACACACACTAATACACACACACTAATACACACTGTAATACACACACACTAATACACACTGTAATACACACACACTATTACACACTGTAATACACACACACTAATACACACACACTAATACACACACACTAATACACACACACTAATACACACTGTAATACACACACACTAATACACACTGTAATACACACACACTAATACACACTGTAATACACACACACTATTACACACACACACTAATACACACACACTAATACACACACACTATTACACACACACTATTACACACTGTAATACACACACACTAATACACACACACTAATACACACTGTAATACACACACACTAATACACACTGTAATACACACACACTATTACACACACACACTAATACACACTGTAATACACACACACTAATACACACACACTAATACACACTGTAATACACACACACTATTACACACTGTAATACACACACACTATTACACACTGCAATACACACACACTAATACACACTGTAATACACACACACTAATACACACACACTAATACACACTGTAATACACACACACTAATACACACACACTAATACACACTGTAATGCACACACACTAATACACACACACTAATACACACACACTAATACACACACACTAATACACACTGTAATACACACACAGTAATACACACTGTAATACACACACACTAATACACACACACTAATACACACTGTAATGCACACACACTAATACACACACACTAATACACACACACTATTACACACTGTAATACACACACACTAATACACACTGTAATACACACACACTAATACACACACACTAATACACACTGTAATACACACACACTAATACGCACTGTAATACACACACACTAATACACACACACTAATACACACTGTAATACACACACACTAATACACACACACTAATACACACTGTAATACACACACACTAATACACACACACTAATACACACTGTAATACACACACACTAATACACACACACTAATACACACTGTAATACACACACACTAATACACACACACTAATACACACTGTAATACACACACACTAATACACACACACTAATACACACTGTAATACACACACACTAATACACACTGTAATACACACACACTAATACACACACACTAATACACACTGTAATACACACACAGTAATACACACTGTAATACACACACACTAATACACACACACTAATACACACTGTAATGCACACACACTAATACACACACACTAATACACACACACTAATACACACACACTATTACACACTGTAATACACACACACTAATACACACTGTAATACACACACACTAATACACACACACTAATACACACTGTAATACACACACAGTAATACACACTGTAATACACACACACTAATACACACACACTAATACACACTGTAATGCACACACACTAATACACACACACTAATACACACACACTAATACACACACACTATTACACACACTAATACACACACACTAATACACACTGTAATACACACACACTAATACACACACACTAATACACACACACTAATACACACTGTAATACACACACAGTAATGCACACTGTAATACACACACACTAATACACACACACTAATACACACTGTAATACACACACACTAATACACACACACTAATACACACTGTAATACACACACACTAATACACACTGTAATACACACACACTAATACACACTGTAATACACACACACTAATACACACTGTAATACACACACACTAATACACACTGTAATACACACACACTATTACACACTGTACGAGCTGCTCCTGAAGCCCTAAAGCATTCTTTACTCAGTCATTAATGATATAAGTGTTCCCTCATGGGGGCGCTCTCACTAATTCTCCTCAATACTGATACTCTACTACACTGACACCTACAGCACAGAGCATCACTGACCAGGACATACAGTCACCCACACATCCACATATTCCATAAAAAAACTTAAAAAAGAGTTTCTTTAATTTTACCAAATTAAAACCTCTGGAATATAATCAAGAGGAAGATGGATGATCACAAACCATCAAACCACCAAACTGAACTGCTTGAATTTTTACACCAGGAGTAAAGCAGCATAAAGTTATCCAAAAGCAGTGTGTAAGACTGGTGGAGGAGAACATGATGCCAAGATGCATGAAATTTAAACTGTGATTATAAACCAGGATTATTCCACCAAATATTGATTATTTCTGAACTCTTAAAACTTTATGAATATGAACTTGTTTTCTTTATACTTTATTTAAATGGTGAAACACTGATTGTGATTCTCAGTGTAGTCGAGCGTTAAACAGAAGAAAGGACAATATTTTTGGGGGGAATTTGGGAGAAATTTTGTCCATAGTTTATAGAATAAAACAACAGTGCAGTTCTTATAAACCCTGTAGGGGACCCCACTGGGGCCTGGTGCTGAACTCGATCTTGTTTTCTCAGCACTTCCTCCACTTCACCACGGACAGGCTCTTTCAGGTTGAAGTCTGCTGTGGGATCTGGAGGTGTTGTCAGTGCTTCACAGGGTCCCAGTGGTTGTTCTGTTTGTGGATCAGGGTAAGTGACCTTAAGGTGGTTGTCACTTGTGCCCTTTGAGTGGTTGAGGTGACCCAACCTCTTTTGGCCAAGGAGCTGCTTGGTCAATTTAACTTAGGGGTCGGTCAGGAAAGTTTCCCTCTCTTTCTGCCTCCTCCTGTGGAATTCTGCCCTCCACAGGGTCATCAGTTGTTTCCTTAGGATTGCTCTTAGGTCAACCAGGCCAGCTCTCTCCGTGTCTCCTGCTGTCTTTAGAGGCTGAACTTCCTCTGTAACAGCTTATGCTTTTCTCTGAGGTGCTGGATCTTTCTTGCTCTATGGTTTAAAGGAGCGTAAGCTTCTGGTGCGGCTTGGCTTCAGCTTCAGCTTCCACATCCCCCCTTGCCTGTTACTTCCAGGATCTGATCCACATCCTCCTCAAACTGCTTCCTCTCTTTTCTCGTTGAGGACTGGGGCCACTTGATCCTTGGCTTGGCTGTAGGAACACACTATTTATCACTTGCTGACTTTGTGGGTCCTGCAAGTTTTGAGATGGTGCATTTCTGTAGGGACTCAAGTTGGAAGTTGGAAGCTGCTGAAGGGAAACGTTTGTGACACTTAGAGGTTCTGGGCACTGTGAGTTTCCTCCGGGCCCGGCCCCTCCCTCGTCTGACCAGAAGTGATTTCGGTGCGATGTGTCATTGCTGTGGATAACAAACCAGCAGAACCTGTTTTTGAAGTTCTCTCCAGCTTCTGTCCTTCTTTGAGAAACTGAAAGGCTTTGGCTTTGGTTCAGGTGCATCGACTGTCCCTGATCTCCTTTCTGATTTTGCTTCAGCAATGGATATTGGGACTTGAACGTGTCTCCATCGATAGCGGCCCTCACTTAATGCCATCGAGCTGCTGCTTAAATGTGTTCCAGTGGGGGCACCGAGTGGTCCAGTGGTCTAAAGCATTGTCATTATGAGCGGGAGGTTCGGATCCCGCTCATGCAGCTTTGTCATCAAGCTGCCAGCGCTTAGAGGGAGCAAAATTGCCCCTGCTCCCTCCGGGTGGGTAGATGGCGCTCTCTCCCCACATCACTCCTAGGGTGATGTGGATCAGCACAGGGCGTCTGTGAACTGATGTATCGGAGCCGAGTCGCTGCGCTTTCCTCCAAGCATGCTGGCAGCTCGACAATGCTGCATCAGCAGCAGCTCGAAAAAAGGAGGAGTGTGCTCGTCTGCGTCCTCCTAGGGTCTTAGGTGCCACTGGTGATGGGGACGCACAAAGGGCTGGGACAATTAGCTAGCCAAATTGGGTGAAAATGTCAAAAATCTGAAATAATAATAAATCTTGGAACACAGAAGACGTAAGACGGTTCTATTTTGCCCCAGGTGAACAGGTTAGATGGGCTTGGGAGAACATTAAACCCCCTGGACTAAGAATTTAATCCTCTGGAGGTTAAACTGCTGTATGTACAGTATTTCCAGGTGACTCGTCACTCCATCGCTCGATCCCACTTCATTCAGGCACCTTTCTGCCTCACAGCCACTGTTCTGCTTCATTTTACTCAAATATAAACCTATAAATAACAAAATCTGAGAAACTGATTCAGAAACTGAAGTGCTCTTTTTATTTTTTACAGATCTGTATAAAACACTCTCTCTCAGATTTGTGTGTAAGTAGGCAGTAAAGCAGGTTTTCCTAATGATTTGGCAGTAGAGCAGTGGTGGAAATGGTGTGATATAAAGTGAGTTTTTCTCCTCCGGGACGTAAAACATTACTGAGTAAAATATAGAAGCAGCTCCTGCAGATCCTGAGTTAAACTGCTATTCTAATCCAGAAACTGTGTCAGAAAAAAACTGCCTGATATAAATGATCAAATAGATACAGATAAAAATACAGATTCACTCATTTAACCCCTGTCCCATTTATACAGTTATATATACAGTTTATAACACTTACTATTATTACACTTTATAATATATTAATACACTTTATTATTCCTGCAGATAAACACAGTTACTATAAATAACTAATAATCACTTCTGTGTTACTAAAACTAAAAATATGCAGCACAATTATTATGTTTACTAGGTTTTTGTCTGAAATGAAGATTTATTGTGTATGAACTTTATTAGAACGTAACACCACCCGTGTAAAAGAAAAGTGCATTTAAGTATATTATTTTATGAGTATACTTAACATGGACAAGTACATACGTTTAGCATTAAAATTTTTGCAAAAAATATGTAATTAAATAAAAACTAAATGTATTGTTTTGAAACAACTTATGGCAACTTAAGTTAAATTTCAATATATATATATATATATATATATATATATATTCGACACTATATATAACACAATGTATAATTTAAAGCATATTGCTTAAGAATACATTTTATGGAAATACAGAAGTATATTTTATGTTTTTTTTCATCAAGTATTTTAAATAGAAAATGCACTTTTAGTGTTCTTTACCTAATTTAACCCTTTTCACAAGAGCCGGTTTCATTCCTTCTGTGTGCAGATATTATTATTATTATTATTATAGAGTTAAATAAAAAGCAGATAAATCACTAAAATTCCCTACAGTACAGTCTGTCAGTGATTGGAGTTCACAGGATCTGATGAAGATGTTTCTCTGGATCTGAGAATAAATCAGAGGGGCGGTTATAAAGCTGTTATGAGTTTTTGTTGTTTTCACAGAGTTAGAGACTCAAACATCTCAAAATATAGTAAAGAAATAAAGTGAGAAAGTTTAATAACTGAGGATAAAGTGAAACAGCAGAAACAGTAGAACACCAGAGCGAGTTTATTCTAGTGGAGAAGAATCGATTTAACCAAGTTTATATTCTATTATCTTGGACTAAGCAGCATTTTGGATACATTCATTTATTATACTAGTAATTTACAATTTTATTCGTTTTAGTTATTGTGTCACAACTGTAACTGTAGAACTGAGAAACTGTAGTCCAGAATGACAATCCCCAGCATGCATCTGACAATATCACATGTTCAGACTCGCTGCACTTTCTCATGCTCGTCATCCCCAGAGTTCTGAATTGTTTCAGCTGTTATAATTTGTGCATGTATATAAACCGGTTTGTTTGTATTGTTTAAGTGAAATATTGCAATTTGCATTATTATATTATCATTATATCAGTCAGCGTGTGCAGGGAGAGCACGTGGAGAGCAGGCGCAAATGCAAGTAATATTTATTTAAAATAAAAAATGAAACAATAAACCATAAACCATTATATAAATAAATAAATAAACAATAATAAAAGCAATAAATAAATAATAAATAAACAAACAATAAAGCATTTTTATAGCCTTATATATTTTGTATTTTTCTGTGTTTTAATTTATGTTAAATTATGTTTCTTATTGTATTGTGTTGTTGCTGCAGAAACAGAAACACTAAGTACACATAAAAAGGAAATACACGTAACCTGAACTGATAATAAAACCCACAATAATTAACAAAGGGCACTATATATATGCACACACTGAAGTAACAGGAAACAGTAAACACCTGTGGACAGGTAACGAGGGGGAGGAGTTACAAATAAACACAGGTGGGAGCACTGAAGACAGGGGCGGAGACAGAAAACAACACAGAGGGTCATGTGTGATAGAGCATGTGATCAGGAAAAACGACAGGAGAGAACACTGACAATATCAGCGGAATTAAAGGATTTTAATTGTCTTAAAATGACAATAATATTGTTTATTGCAATAATATTTGGGAAAGTGTATTAAATATAATCACCTGCATCTCAGATCTGATTACTGACCTCACCAAGATGGCGGCGCGTTAACACGCAGCGGCCGCTCCGGGTCCGATAAATTGTGCTTTTGTGTTACTATTTGTCGTTTTGTCCGTTTATTTTCTGCAAATATGTGCATCGGAACACCCGTGCACATGTTCTACCACCACCAGACCCTGCTACAGTGGAGAAATCAGCCAGAAAACACGCTACCGGACGAGGTTCTGCAGACGCTACTTGAGCTTAGCCTGCTAAGGGACCCAGGACACCAGCCCGCGGTGTTTCCTGACGCCGGAGCCCAGCGGAAGTGCCATCGCAAGCGGTGCGAGCGGAAGCGGAAGCGCGGAAAGAGAGCCGGGATCCGCGCGAGGCTAAAGGCTAGTCCTAGCCGGCCGGCTATACCATCGCTCTTTCTGGCAAACGTCTGTTCCCTCGACAATAAACTGGACTACATCCGACTCCAGCGAACTACCCAGCGTGAGTTCAGAGACTGCTGTGCTTTGGTTTTTGTGGAATCGTGGCTTAACGACAACATTCCCTCTTCACTGGACCCCCTGCAGTTTGCGTATCGTCCCAATCGCTCCACGGACGATGCCATCACCACCACCCTTCATCTCTCCCTCACCCACCTGGAGAAGAAGGACACTTACGTCAGAATGCTGTTTATAGACTTCAGTTCAGCATTCAACACCATCATCCCACAGAACCTCACCAGGAAGCTAAGCTCACTCGGCCTCAACACCCCCCTCTGCAACTGGATCCTGGACTTTCTGACGGGGAGACCCCAGTCAGTCCGGTTCGGGGGCAGCACCTCCAGCACCATCACACTGAACACGGGGGCCCCCCAGGTGCAGTGTCCTGAGTCCTCTGCTGTTCACCCTGCTGACTCATGACTGTGCTGCAAAACACAGTTCTAACAGCTTTATCAAGTTCGCCGATGATACAACCATGCTGGGTCTCATCACCAAAGGCGACGAGTCAGCATACAGAGAGGAGGTGCAGCGGCTGACAGACTGGTGTACAGTCAACAACCTTCATCTGAATGTGGACAAGACAAAGGAAATGGTTGTTGACTTCAGGAGAGCACAACACACCCACTCTCCACTCAACATCGACGGGTCCTCTGTGGAGATTGTTAAGAGCACCAAGTTCCTTGGTGTCCACTTAGCAGATAACCTCACCTGGACCCTGAACACCAGCTCTACAGCCAAGAAAGCCCAGCAGCGTCTCTACTTCCTCCGGAAGCTGAGAAAGGCCCGTCTCCCTCCACCCATCCTCACACTCTTCTATAGAGGGACCATTGAGAGCATCCTGAGCAGCTGCATCACTGCCTGGTTTGGGACCTGCACCGTCTCTGACCGCAAGACCCTCCAGCGTATTGTGAGGACAGCTGAGAGGATCATCGGCGTCTCTCTCCCCTCCATCACGGACATTTACACCACCCGCAGCATCCACAAAGCAACCAGCATTGTGAATGACCCCACCCATCCCTCACACGAACTGTTCTCCCTCCTGCCTTCGGGAAGAAGGTACCGCAGCATCCGGTCCAGCACCACCAGATTCTGCAACAGCTTCTACCCCCAAGCCATCAGACTCCTCAACTGCAGAGACTGAACTGATGGTTTTTCTGTACATGCACACACACTCTTACCCCACTTACCCCAGAAAATGGAAAGCACTAAAAACCCTACTACCTCACTGGACTCTATTGCACACTGTGTAATAGAGTAATTACTACCTCACTGGTCTTTTTTGCACACTGCATAATTTGCACACTGTCTTGTTATTTATTATTCTTTGTCTGTATTGTGTTGTATTGTCTGTCTGCACTTTTGTACTGTTGCACTATTGTTCTGTCTACACTGTGTTTATGTGCACCATGGTCCCTGGAGGAACGTTGTTTCGTTTCACTGTGTACTCTGTATATAGCTGAAATGACAATAAAAAACACTTTGACTTTGACTTTGACTGATAGTGCAGTCTGTTTATTGTGTGTTTTATTGTGTTTATTGTTGGTGTAATGAGCTTTTTATAGCTCAGATGTGATGATAATCTGCTAGTGATTGTAGTTTGATGTGATTATAAACTACAGGCCGTGTTTATGAACAGAGAGCATGAATATTATCTGCAGTAATGATCTGATAATGATCTGATTCTCCTGCAGGGGTTTTACTGCAGCTTCACCTGAGTCACTAATCCAGATCTTCAGAGAATCATCACTGCTGATAATCACCTGTTTTCTGTCCAGGGTCTCTGTGCCCTACTTCTGACTGAGCTTCACAGATACGTCCTTTAGCAATTAGCGATTAGCAATTAGCAATTTGCCTGCTGTGTTATCTAGCGTGCATCAGTCCTGAGTTCCTCACAGATCTCCTCCAGCACTGCTTTAATCTTGACCTTCACCCTGAGAAACGTTCTCTAAAACACTGTCTAAAACAATCACCAAAAGTACGGTTGGTTTATCCAGTTGTTGCTAAGGTACTCAAAGTGGTTGCTAAGTGGTTGCAATTATTTCACTATGGTTTATCAAGTGGTTGCTAAAGTGTTCCAGGTACTTGGTACGATGTTGATCATTAAATAGTTGCTAAGGTATTGAAAAGTGGTTGCTAAGACATTCAGAGTGGTCGCTAAGTGGTTGCAATGATTTCACTGTGGTTTATTAAGTAGTTGCTAAGGTATTCCAGGTGCTTGCTTCAGTGTTGCGAAGTGGTTGCGAATGTATGATTAAGTAGTTGCTAAGGTGTTGCTAGGAAAGTTGCTAAGGTATTTCAGTTCAGTGTTTGGAAGCCCATTGTAGGGCTTCTGGTTGTTTTCAGTGGTAAATACAGTGTGTTATAAAGCCAAATGCATTTTACACAAAAATAGGGCTTTTTGAGTTTAATAATTTACTATTTGGACTCTGAATGTTAACAATCAATAATATTAAGGTGAAAAAAATGGTTTTGTAGTAATTTACAGCAAGACGGCCTCAAAGTCAAACTAGAAAAGTGCTGATTATTCAGAACGTTTATACATTTATGAATTAAATACATTTATTGTAATGGAAGCTTTTCTTGTGGATGTTTGGTTTTGGATCGTATTCTGTAACACATTTCTGTTCTCCTGTTGTTGCTTTTCTCTGGGATATAAATGAACAGGAAGAGTTATTGTGATTCTGTGTGATATCTGTGATTTTTTCCTCATATTGTTTCTTAGCTGACTCTGTCTGACCCCTTAACAAAGGACCATTTCATTCTTAGATTAATAGAGACTGTATGTCATTAAAACACTGTTCCTCACTGAGACCAAACCCTCAAAACCTTCAAGCTTAATCTCACGAGGTCAGGAAAGAGTTTAAGATCTATAAATACTTTAATTTAAATTATATTTTATTTAACACTTTTAGGCGTACATATATATATGATTTTGTACATGCTGCGTTATGTGCTCAAAAATAACATAATAATATCAAATAAAACATAAAACATCCACTGGACTGATCAGAACATCAATTTTAACGGGACCAGAAAAAACTGCAGTTCTGACATCACTTCCTGTGGGCTAATTTTTTTTATTTGTGTCTTTAGTAAAATGTTAAGGGTTTCCTCTTTAAATACAATTACAGAGGGAGGAGTTAGTAAACTCAAAGTGTTAACTGAACTTTACAGATCTTCTCATGGAAATAATATATATATATATATATAGATTTTTTATTTCTTTATACATTTCTTCTGTTTCTGTTCTGTTTTCAATCTGTTTTGTTTCCCTCCCTATGTGCTCTTCAAGCACATGGCCCTGTGTTATTGTCGCCCTAGCCATTAGTATTGTCACCTTCTGTCTTGTCTGTAGCCCCGCCCCCTCGTTTCCTTCCCCAGTTGTTCCTCACCCTCCTGTTATTTCAGTTTTCTTGTCTTTGTAATTTGTGTATGCTCTGTGTTTTGTGGTTCCAGGTCTGTCAGTTCTTGTGCTTCTTGTGTGTTCTGGGTAGTTCTTGTTTTCTTTAGTCCTGTATTTTAGTTAGTTTTATTAGTCTTGTTAATTTGTTTTATTTTATTTTTTTTGCGTTTACCCTTGTTTGCTTTCTGTTTAGCTTTCTTGTTTTTCCTTTCTTAAATTAATATTATTTGCCTTTATGTCCATTCTCTTATCCTTCCATTTTTCCTTTGGGTTTGCTTTTGTTGTTTTGTAGATTAACTCTGAAGATTAACTCTGAAGATTAACTCTGAAGATTAATACTGAAGATTAATACTGAAGATGTCAGGCAAGGCAAAAGACGAAAAACAGTAATACAAAAACAAGTCAGCATTAGGAATGTAAAATACATAGAAAACACAGCGTAGAAGAGCTAGGAAAAATAGATTCAATACTCAGTAAAGAGCAAGACAAACTGAGGGGTGTTTATACCGGAGAGAGCAGGTGTAAACAATCAGTAGTTCGGAGAGTGGAGCGCTGTAGCTTCATTGATGTAGATTCATTGAAGTGAGGGACGTCCGGTGTGAGTGCATGCTGGGAAATGAAGTCATCAGTGAAAGGTGCAAATTTACAGAAAGAAAGTGTGAAAATCTGCTTTGTTTAACACTTTCCTGTATTTATATATATATATATATATATATATATAAAACTACTTCATAGTTTAGAAATAATCTACAATGTAAAAATAATATAAATAAATAAAAATGTTAAATTAAAAAAGCATGTGTCTGAACCATCGGCTGGTTTTGTATATGTGCACATTCTTATTGATATATGAGTATAAATCTGATTATTAGACGGGGATGATGGTGTGATGGTGTGAGCTGTGTGTGTTTTATGTATAATAATCATAATTCTTTAACCAGTTCAGGACACTTCCTAAACTCCTCCCCCTCCCTCAGCCTTGACCAATCCCTGGAGTCTGCTCTAACGTCAGAATTCAGAAACTCACGCTCTGACCTGAATTCAGTACCAGCTGTTTATTAATTTATATTATTTATTAATCATCACTCTCAGTTTTCATTACAGTTCATCACTTCTATCACTTCCTCTTTATACTGTAACAGAGTTATGTGATGAATGGACCAATAGGAACGCTCCAAAAGTCATTTAGCAATGACTAACGTTAATTAATAAGAAGGATTTTGGAGATTGATGTTCACTTCACGTCTTATTCTGTGAGATAACTGGCTGAATAAATCTGATTATTGATTTTACTCTGATTACACAGATTATAAATGGTAATTGCTCTGATCAGATTATTTTCACACTCTGCTGTTCTGCAGTAATCAGATTATGAAGTGTGTAAAATCATTAAATAGTGATGATAAATTAGATATCAGTTTATTTTGAGTGTTGTGATGAAGTCAGTGGCACTGATCATCTCCAGCATTATATGTATTAAAATACTTACCTGTTAATGGAGTCAGAGAAAGTGAAATAGTGAGTTCTGGGCTCTTATACTCACCTGTACTGATTTTATTCAGGAATTATTCTTTTAACTCGTTTTTTTTCCCCTTATTCAGTGTTTTTTTTACTGCGTGTTAATAAACCTTTTTTTACGCATCAGTGCTGTACCTCCATCACTACTCACTTTCACTACCTGGTGACTTCGTGTCTCCCTGGTGGGAGTTTGGCATGCATCGTCACAAGTGTGAAGGTTAATCTTGAGTTTAAAGTGTTTAAAGTGTTTAAAGTGTTTAAAGGGTTTAAAGTGTTTAAAGTGTTTAAAGTGTTTAAAGGGTTTAAAGTGTTTAAAGGGTTTAAAGTGTTTAAAGTGTTTAAAGTGTTTAAATTGTTTAAAGTGTTTAAAGGGTTTAAAGTGTTTAAAGGGTTTAAAGTGTTTAAAGGGTTTAAAGTGTTTAAAGTGTTTAAAGTGTTTAAAGGGTTTAAAGTGTTTAAAGTGTTTAAAGGGTTTAAAGTGTTTAAAGTGTTTAAAGTGTTTAAAGGGTTTAAAGTGTTTAAAGGGTTTAAAGTGTTTAAAGTGTTTAAAGGGTTTAAATTGTTTAAA
The DNA here is from genome assembly GCF_023375975.1 of Astyanax mexicanus. Taxonomy (NCBI): domain Eukaryota; kingdom Metazoa; phylum Chordata; class Actinopteri; order Characiformes; family Acestrorhamphidae; genus Astyanax; species Astyanax mexicanus. The sequence continues at coordinate 57,938,376 of NC_064413.1, read as the reverse complement.
GTGTTTAAAGGGTTTAAAGTGTTTAAAGGGTTTAAAGTGTTTAAAGTGTTTAAAGTGTTAAAGGGTTTAAAGGGTTTAAAGTGTTTAAAGGGTTTAAAGTGTTTAAAGTGTTTAAAGGGTTTAAATTGTTTAAAGTGTTTAAAGTGTTTAAAGTGTTTAAAGTGTTTAAAGTGTTTAAAGGGTTTAAAGTGTTTAAAGTGTTTAAAGTGTTTAAAGTGTTAAAGGGTTTAAAGGGTTTAAAGTGTTTAAAGTGTTTAAAGTGTTAAAGGGTTTAAAGGGTTTAAAGTGTTTAAAGTGTTTAAAGTGTTAAAGGGTTTAAAGGGTTTAAAGTGTTTAAAGTGTTTAAAGGGTTTAAAGTATTTAAAGGGTTTAAAGTGTTTAAAGTGTTTAAAGGGTTTAAAGTGTTTAAAGGGTTTAAAGGGTTTAAATTGTTTAAAGTGTTTAAAGGGTTTAAAGTGTTTAAAGTGTTAAAGGGTTTAAAGGGTTTAAAGTGTTTAAAGTGTTTAAAGTGTTTAAAGGGTTTAAAGGGTTTAAATTGTTTAAAGTGTTTAAAGGGTTTAAAGGGTTTAAAGTGTTTAAAGTGTTAAAGGGTTTAAAGGGTTTAAAGTGTTTAAAGTGTTTAAAGTGTTTAAAGGGTTTAAAGGGTTTAAAGTGTTTAAAGGGTTTAAAGGGTTTAAAGTGTTTAAAGTGTTTAAAGTGTTAAAGGGTTTAAAGGGTTTAAAGTGTTTAAAGGGTTTAAAGTATTTAAAGGGTTTAAAGGGTTTAAAGTGTTTAAAGTGTTTAAAGGGTTTAAAGTATTTAAAGGGTTTAAAGGGTTTAAAGTGTTTAAAGTGTTTAAAGTGTTAAAGGGTTTAAAGTGTTTAAAGTGTTTAAAGTGTTTAAAGGGTTTAAAGTATTTAAAGGGTTTAAAGGGTTTAAAGTGTTTAAAGTGTTTAAAGTGTTTAAAGGGTTTAAAGGGTTTAAAGTGTTTAAAGTGTTTAAAGGGTTTAAAGTGTTTAAAGTGTTAAAGGGTTTAAAGGGTTTAAAGTGTTTAAAGTGTTTAAAGGGTTTAAAGTATTTAAAGGGTTTAAAGGGTTTAAAGTGTTTAAAGTGTTTAAAGGGTTTAAAGTGTTTAAAGGGTTTAAAGGGTTTAAATTGTTTAAAGTGTTTAAAGGGTTTAAAGTGTTTAAAGTGTTAAAGGGTTTAAAGGGTTTAAAGTGTTTAAAGTGTTTAAAGGGTTTAAAGGGTTTAAATTGTTTAAAGTGTTTAAAGGGTTTAAAGGGTTTAAAGTGTTTAAAGTGTTAAAGGGTTTAAAGGGTTTAAAGTGTTTAAAGTGTTTAAAGTGTTTAAAGGGTTTAAAGTATTTAAAGGGTTTAAAGTGTTTAAAGTGTTTAAAGTGTTAAAGGGTTTAAAGGGTTTAAAGTGTTTAAAGTGTTAAAGGGTTTAAAGGGTTTAAAGTGTTTAAAGTGTTTAAAGTGTTTAAAGTGTTTAAAGTATTTAAAGGGTTTAAAGGGTTTAAAGTGTTTAAAGTGTTTAAAGTGTTTAAAGTGTTTAAAGGGTTTAAAGGGTTTAAAGTGTTTAAAGTGTTAAAGGGTTTAAAGGGTTTAAAGGGTTTAAAGTGTTTAAAGTGTTTAAAGGGTTTAAAGTATTTAAAGGGTTTAAAGTGTTTAAAGTGTTTAAAGTGTTTAAAGGGTTTAAAGGGTTTAAAGTGTTTAAAGTGTTTAAAGGGTGTACTTTAGGCTAGTCCATTGTTGTGTAAAATAATAGTGTGGGATTTTGTATTGTTGTATTGTTTCCTGGTGAAGTTACGGTTAGTAGTGATTACACTAGATCTACAATAGAAGCTCTTTATTCACTGTTTCATCTAAAATCAAGGTTATTAAAAGAGTTTATTCTGATTTTGATCGAGTAACTGTCTCTACTGTCTAGAGAGACTTTCTACTAGATTGTTGTGGAACATTGCTGTGGGAATTTTATTGCATTTAGCTGCAAGAACATTAAAGAGAAGCCCTTAACTCCTCCTAGAGTCTGGAGTACTGTACTCCATTATTATTCCAGAGAACACAGATCCTCTGATCCACAGACAGGGGTTTAAACTCCTCTATAACCCACAGCTGATATTATATACAGCACAAAGCTCCAGAGAGTCCTATTGTATTGGCAATATTTCTCTACTACAGGAGAGTACAGAAAATGAGAAATGACTGAAATAACAAAAAAGATGCAGAGCTTTCAGACCTCAAATAATGTAAAGAAAACAAGTTCATATTCATAAAGTTTTAAGAGTTCAGAAATTAATATTTGGTGGAATAATCCTGGTTTTTAATCACAGTTTTTATTTCATGCATCTTGGCATCATGTTCTCCTCCTCCACCAGTCTTACACACTGCTTTTGGATAACTTTATGCTGCTTAACTCCTGGTGTAAAAATTCAAGCAGTTCAGTTTGGTGGTTTGATGGTTTGTGATCATCCATCTTCCTCTTGATTATATTCCAGATATTTTTAATTTGATAAAATCAAAGAAACTCATCATTTTTAAGTGAAATCTTATTTTTTTAGAGCTGTAAATTATATCTGTCTTTCTTTCCCTTTTCTCTCTCTCTCTCTCTCTCTCTCTCTCTCTCTCTCTCGAGGGTGTAAATAGGACAGTGCTCTATTTCCTCTCTTTTACCAAAGTCACCCGTCAATCACACACTCGCACACTTTCTCGTCCAATCAGACGCAGGAGATTCTCCTCAGTATACGTGTGATGATGTTAGTAGAGGTGTAGAGGTGAATTAAGCTCCTCCCAGTCGTTAGTGTTTTCATATCTACATATTTTATAGCCCCGCCCTCTCGTTATCCTCCCCAGGATTCTCAGTATGTTTAGTTTTATATCCGGTGTTTTTATTTGATTGTATTTGATGCAGACAGTGTGAATCCAGTATATATTCCATATTTTATCTGTTTGATATGTTTAATCTGTTCATCTTCAGACAGGATAGTCCAGTACCTCTTCTACTGCAGCCTTTATAATGAGAGCATTACCCATTTATCCAGCCCAGAGAAGTGGGCGGAGCTTCTGGACATTGTGAACATAAGGCTTCAGCACTAATATATAATATATAATATCACTTATTTTATTTTATCTTAATGATATGGCAGCTTTACTGTAACACTGAACTTCCTGTACTGAACACCTCCAGACCTTTATCTCCCTCTACTGAATCTGTCCATCCATCTTCTCCTCCTCCTCTGAGCTGGACAATCACTCCATCATTTGACCTGTTCCTCTATTATACTTCATTAATCAACTCTCTCCATCATCTCTCTCTCTCTCTCTCTCTCTCTCTCTCTCTCTCTCTCTCTCCATCATCTCTCTCTCTCTCTCTCTCTCCATCATATCTCTCTCTCTCTCTCTCTCTCTCTCTCTCTCCATCATCTCTCTCTCTCCATCATCTCTCTCTCTCTCTCTCTCTCTCTCTCTCTCTCTCTCTCCATCATATCTCTCTCTCTCTCTCTCTCTCTCTCTCTCTCTCTCTCTCTCCTTCACCCTGTTCTTCAAAACTCAGAACCCACAGGATAGAAAACAACCACAGAGATACAGCTTTTATTATTATTATTATTATTATTATTTGGATGCTGGTCCTTCATCAGTACAGGACTCCATCCACAGGATACCAAATACAGGACATTCCCTTACAGGATGCCACCCACAAAATACTGAACACATCCCCTGGGTATTCCTGTAGGATGTCGCATACGGGTTACTGAATACAGGAGGCTGCCCACAGGACACTTCGCCCACAGGATACTGAATACAGGATGCACCCCACAGGACTTCACCCACAATATTCCACCATGGGACAATGCCCACAGGACTCCACCCACAGGACTCCATCCACAGGGCATCACCCACATTATGCTGCACACAAGATACCAAATACACCCCCTGAGTATTCCCATAGTACACCGCCTACAGGATACTGAATACAGGACGCCCCCACAAGACGCTCCGCCCACAGGACTAAGCCCACAATATTCCACGCATGTGACTCCGCCCACAGGACACTGTTGCATCAGAGGTGTTTAAGAACTCCAGCAGCTGTGCTGTATCTGATCACTGTGTGTTGTGATGGTTATTCTCTATATTACACTGTTTATTCTGTAGCTATATTTTCTCTCTAGGTATCATCTTTACTGACGGATCTGCCCAGGTCTCATCATTAAAAACAATCTTTATATACTCATATTTCATTATCACTTACTGATAAATAATCCTAGTCTATAAATCTCCTTCTCTTCTCCTGGGTCTGGGTTCTGCAGCTCTGCTCCGTGTTGTATTGTGTATTTATTATTATTGTTATAGTGAGCTGAGTGTAGTGAATAGGGGGTGAATAGGGGGTGCTGATTGTGTGGTGAAGAGTGTGGTGAATGCTGGGTGGTGAATAGTGTGAACTGATTGTGTTCACACTGAGCTGTTTATACAGGATGTGATGTAAATGAGTTTGGACAGTGATTGACAGGTTGACAGTTCTGTACCTGTCCTGAAGCTGCAGCAGGTTATTAAAGCTGTTTATTCAGCTGCTGGAGGCTCAGCCTGGACCAGTACCCCAGTCCTGAGCTCCAGTAGCTCCCAGTACTCTCCACATACTGATTATATTTATTTCACTTTTTTTATTTATTTTAGAATGGAAATCTGCTGCAGTGCTATTTTCTTTTCTCAGGGGAACAAGTTGTTTCTCACTTATAAACTCTGTGTTTATACAGAACCTGTCTTTATTTTATTTCCTACGTAGTAAATGAATATTAAAGTGATCTATCAGATTATGAAGGAACACATAGTGAATCATGTAGTAACTTAAAAACAGTGTTAAACAAACCTAAATACTCTGTGAAGTATTTAGATACTCTTATCTGAGGCTGAAAACTCTGATAAACGTTTCCTCTACAACAGAGGAAACTCTTGCTCTTCCTTTCCTGGAGCAATATAATTTTTGATGGTCTTTGCAGTGACTTCACTTCAGGATTCTTTCAAAATTCTTCAAATTCTTCTTTTCAGATTAACTGACCTTTATGTTTTCTTAAAATATTTTAATTATTTATATATTTGAGTGGTTGTTGTTTCTCATAATCTGGATTCGAACATTACTGAAATATTCACTATTCACTGTATACCTGTAACTCTACCTCTTCACTACTTTACTTTAACTGATGCTCTCAAACACATTATTAAGAGACAAGAAATTCAAGTAATTAACTCTTGATGAGTTCAGCACAGCTGTTAACTGAAAGCCTGAATTCCAGGAGACTGTACCTCATAAAATCCAGCAGAGATGCTCAAAACTGATCATCTAAACAAGAGAAGATACGTTAAATAATGTAAATTATAAAACATATTTTTGTTGGTTTGTTTAACACTTTTTAGTTTTTTCTTCATAGTTTGAGTTGTCTCTAAATGTTGACTGGTATTGTATTTCTTTATTATTTAACTCCATTAAACAGAAAAGGTTGGAATAGGTTTCGAAAAGACAATGTTAAACCATATGCTGCACTCATTACACATGCGCGACTGTGGAAGAAGAGGGATATGGGTATTGAAATAGCTGTGCTACATAAATAATAAATATATGCAATATATAGATGCAGTTTGGTAAGAACTAATGACTCATTAGTGTTTAACTAAGATACAAATGAACCTTAAACTAAAACTGCTCTTTTATGAAAGGTGTAAATGCACATTACTTGTCGTTTTATTTGAGTGAAAGTAGGAAGGAGGATTAAAAGTATTAAAAAATATATTTTACTGAATTGCAATAAATCCAATTCACATTCCTGTAATTCTAAGTCACATTCATTCATTGAAATGAATTAAATTTAGAAACTCTAAATTTTGCACAGCCCTGCTGGTAAAGTGTGACCTGGAAGTGATAGGTCTGTGGCTCCTCCCCTTTCATGACCTGGAAAAACCTCTTGGTCAGGCCCATCCAGCACCTCCTCCTCACACTCTGCCTGATTTTGTAATAAATTCTGATTATATATTATGTAATATTTGGGGATCAGTAGAGGTGAGTACTGTTTAGTATTTCTATTCCTCCTCCTGTTTAGTTTGCAGGGATTTGTGGGTAGTTTTGGTTGTTTTGTTTTTGTGATTGTTTGTTTGGTTTGTTATTTTGGCCTTTGATCAGTCTGAAGCTGAACTTCCTCATTTCTTAATGAATAATTAATGCTGGTTTATATTATATTTAGACTACAGACCAGATTCTAACTGCAGTGCAGAACCGGAGAGGGTCTGAGCTCCGGAAGATCTGGTTACTCTGTTTTCTGCGTTGTGTGGTTCTGGTTCTCTGGTTCTCTGGGTTGTGTGGTTCTGGTTCTCTGGGTTGTGTGGTTCTGGTTTCTGGGTTGTGTGGTTCTGGTTTCTCTGGTTTCTGGGTTGTGTGGTTCTGGTTTCTGCGTTGTGTGGTTCTGGTTTCTGGGTTGTGTGGTTCTGGTTCTCTGGGTTGTGTGGTTCTGGTTTCTGCGTTGTGTGGTTCTGGTTTCTGCGTTGTGTGGTTCTGGTTTCTGGGTTGTGTGGTTCTGGTTCTCTGGGTTGTGTGGTTCTGGTTTCTCTGGTTCTCTGGGTTGTGTGCTTCTGGTTTCTGCGTTGTGTGGTTCTGGTTTCTGGGTTGTGTGGTTCTGGTTTCTCTGGTTTCTGGGTTGTGTGATTCTGGTTTCTCTGGTTTCTGGGTTGTGTGGTTCTGGTTTCTCTGGTTTCTGGGTTGTGTGGTTCTGGTTTCTGGTTCTCTGGGTTGTGTGGTTCTGATTTTTGGGTTGTGGGGTTCTGGTTTCTGGGTTGTGTGGTTCTGGTTTCTCTGGTTTCTGAGTTGTGTGGTTCTGGTTTCTGGTTCTCTGGGTTGTGTGGTTCTGGTTTCTCTGGTTTCTGAGTTGTGTGGTTCTGGTTTCTGGGTTGTGTGGTTCTGGTTTCTCTGGTTCTCTGGGTTGTGTGGTTCTGGTTTCTGGTTCTCTGGGTTGTGTGGTTCTGGTTTCTCTGGTTTCTGGGTTGTGTGGTTCTGGTTTCTGCGTTGTGTGGTTCTGGTTCTCTGGGTTGTGTGGTTCTGGTTCTCTGGGTTGTGTGGTTCTGGTTTCTGGGTTGTGTGGTTCTGGTTTCTCTGGTTCTCTGGGTTGTGTGGTTCTGGTTTCTGGTTCTCTGGGTTGTGTGGTTCTGGTTTCTCTGGTTTCTGGGCTGTGTGGTTCTGGTTTCTGGGTTGTGTGGTTCTGGTTTCTGGGTTGTGTGGTTCTGGTTTCTGCGTTGTGTGGTTCTGGTTTCTGGGTTGTGTGGTTCTGGTTTCTGGGTTGTGTGGTTCTGGTTTCTCTCGTTTCTGGGTTGTGTGGTTCTGGTTTCTCTGGGTTGTGTGGTTCTGGTTTCTCTGGTTCTCTGGGTTGTGTGGTTCTGGTTTCTGGTTCTCTGGATTGTGTGGTTCTGGTTTCTCTGGTTCTCTGGGTTGTGTGGTTCTGGTTTCTGGTTCTCTGCGTTGTGTGGTTCTGGTTTCTGGGTTGTGTGGTTCTGGTTTCTGGGGTGTGTGGTTCTGGTTTCTCTGGTTTCTGAGTTGTGTGGTTCTGGTTTCTGGTTTCTGGGTTGTGTGGTTCTGGTTTCTGGGTTGTGTGGTTCTGGTTCCTCTGGTTCTCTGGGTTGTGTGGTTCTGGTTTCTGGTTCTCTGGGTTGTGTGGTTCTGGTTTCTCTGGTTTCTGGGTTGTGTGGTTCTGGTTTCTGGGTTGTGTGGTTCTGGTTTCTCTGGTTTCTGGGTTGTGTGGTTCTGGTTTTTGTGGTTCTGGTTTCTGGTTCTCTGGGTTGTGTGGTTCTGGTTTCTCTGGTTTCTGGGTTGTGTGGTTCTGGTTTCTGGGTTGTGTGGTTCTGGTTTCTGGGTTGTGTGGTTCTGGTTTCTGGGTTGTGTGGTTCTGGTTTCTCTGGTTTCTGGGTTGTTTGGTTCTGGTTTCTCTGGGTTGTGTGGTTCTGGTTTCTCTGGTTCTCTGGGTTGTGTGGTTCTGGTTTCTGGTTCTCTGGGTTGTGTGGTTCTGGTTTCTCTGGTTTCTGGGTTGTGTGGTTCTGATTTCTGGGTTGTGTGGTTCTGGTTTCTGGGTTGTGTGGTTCTGGTTCTCTGGGTTGTGTGGTTCTGGTTTCTCTGGTTTCTGGGTTGTGTGGTTCTGGTTTCTCTGGTTTCTGGGTTGTGTGGTTCTGGTTTCTGGGTTGTGTGGTTCTGGTTTCTCTGGTTTCTGGGTTGTGTGGTTCTGGTTTCTGGTTCTCTGGGTTGTGTGGTTCTGGTTTCTCTGGTTTCTGGGTTGTGTGGTTCTGGTTTCTGGTTCTCTGGGTTGTGTGGTTCTGGTTTCTCTGGTTTCTGGGTTGTGTGGTTCTGGTTTCTGGGTTGTGTGGTTCTGGTTTCTCTGGTTTCTAAGTTGTGTGGTTCTGGTTTCTGGTTCTCTGGGTTGTGTGGTTCTGGTTTCTCTGGTTTCTGGGTTGTGTGGTTCTGGTTTCTGGGTTGTGTGGTTCTGGTTTCTGCGTTGTGTGGTCCTGGTTTCTCTGGTTTCTGGGTTGTGTGGTTCTGATTTCTCTGGTTTCTGGGTTGTGTGGTTCTGGTTTCTCTGGTTTCTGGGTTGTGTGGTTCTGGTTTCTGGGTTGTGTGGTTCTGGTTCTCTGGTTCTCTGGGTTGTGTGCTTCTGGTTTCTGCGTTGTGTGGTTCTGGTTTCTGGGTTGTGTGGTTCTGGTTTCTCTGGTTTCTGGGTTGTGTGGTTCTGGTTTCTGCGTTGTGTGGTCCTGGTTTCTCTGGTTTCTGGGTTGTGTGGTTCTGGTTTCTGGGTTGTGTGGTTCTGGTTTCTCTGGTTTCTGGGTTGTGTGGTTCTGGTTTCTCTGGTTTCTGGGTTGTGTGATTCTGGTTTCTCTGGTTTCTGGGTTGTGTGGTTCTGGTTTCTCTGGTTTCTGGGTTGTGTGGTTCTGGTTTCTGGTTCTCTGGGTTGTGTGGTTCTGATTTTTGGGTTGTGGGGTTCTGGTTTCTGGGTTGTGTGGTTCTGGTTTCTCTGGTTTCTGAGTTGTGTGGTTCTGGTTTCTGGTTCTCTGGGTTGTGTGGTTCTGGTTTCTCTGGTTTCTGAGTTGTGTGGTTCTGGTTTCTGGTTCTCTGGGTTGTGTGGTTCTGGTTTCTCTGGTTTCTGAGTTGTGTGGTTCTGGTTTCTGGTTCTCTGAGTTGTGTGGTTCTGGTTTCTGGTTCTCTGGGTTGTGTGGTTCTGGTTTCTCTGGTTTCTGGGTTGTGTGGTTCTGGTTTCTGGGTTGTGTGGTTCTGGTTTCTCTGGTTTCTGAGTTGTGTGGTTCTGGTTTCTGGTTCTCTGGGTTGTGTGGTTCTGGTTCTCTGGGTTGTGTGGTTCTGCTTTCTCTGGTTTCTGGGTTGTGTGGTTCTGATTTCTGGGTTGTGTGGTTCTGGTTTCTGGGTTGTGTGGTTCTGGTTTCTCTGGTTTCTGGGTTGTATGGTTCTGGTTTCTGGGTTGTGTGGTTCTGGTTTCTCTGGTTTCTGAGTTGTGTGGTTCTGGTTTCTCTGGTTTCCGGGTTGTGTGATTCTGGTTTCTGGTTCTCTGGGTTGTGTGGTTCTGCTTTCTCTGGTTTCTGGGTTGTGTGGTTCTGGTTTCTAAGTTGTGTGGTTCTGCTTTCTCTGGTTTCTAAGTTGTGTGGTTCTGGTTCTCTGGGTTGTGTGGTTCTGGTTTCTCTGGTTTCTGGGTTGTGTGGTTCTGGTTTCTCTGGTTTCTGGGTTGTGTGGTTCTGGTTCTCTGGGTTGTGTGGTTCTGGTTTCTCTGGTTTCTGGGTTGTGTGGTTCTGGTTCTCTGGGTTGTGTGGTTCTGGTTTCTCTGGTTTCTGGGTTGTGTGGTTCTGGTTCTCTGGGTTGTGTGGTTCTCTGGGCTGGTTGTGCTGGTTGGTGGTTGTTATTTTAGAGCTAATCCTCCGTCTGTGCTGAAGCTGTGCTGTTAGCTCTGCTGGAGGAACTGATTGTGCTGTTTGAGGGATTATAGATCTGCTGTGGTTTCTGAGTCTCAGGCTGTAAAGTGGAAAACTGATCAGTATCATAACCTGCTGCTCTTCATCTCATTACTGATACTATGTTACAATTATTACCGTCAATCAAACAAAATATTACTGTGCAGCTTGATTTAGGGCGTGTCAGTGTATCTTTGCTATTGTAACGATGGGAAAAGTACAGCTTATGCAGCTTAAAACGTACAAAAGTCATGTACTAATTCTCTTAATTAATGATGGGTGTGGTTAATTTTGGGCGTAAAGTGAAATAAACCAATCAGAGCATCTCTTGCTCATTATTCTCTTTAAGAGTAGATCAGGTGAGCTCTGTCTTTGGTGGATTGCTATTTTAGCGGTGCAGCTACCTGAACGTGTCCAACAAACTCTTCTCAGCAGAGGAAACTGAGCTGCTGGTTGACGCTGTGAAGGAGCTCCAGCAGCTCATTTACGGGAACAGCAATGTTATTTTATTTACTATTCTGTTTATTGTTGATGTAAAAGTTGGGTTTGTGCTGCTGTGTGTTCATGTGTGTGTAATAAGTGGGGGTGTACGCTCGGCTCGGCACAGCGCCAGTGTTACCGAGATAGCAATAAACGTCTGACTGTTGGCGTCTGTCTAGGTTGTATTCAGTCAGTGGAGCTCCTGTGTTTTCTGTTACCAAGATAAACAAGATAAAACTCCAGAAATGTACCTGAACACACCTCATTTCCAGAACACCACGCCCATCAGTGTAGATATATTCAGAAGATCTGCTGCTGTTTAAACCAGGCAGGAGGAAGGAGTGAAAATAGTGTTAAAACATTTTTTATGAGATGTGGGGCAAGGCTGCTCACTGGTGTGTTACCTATGGCATGTCTTTTAAAACGTTTAATTGTTTAATTGATTAATTGGTTAATTGAGTTGTTAGCTCAGAAAGCTGCTGTCATAATCATAGCTTCACTCCTCCACTCTAACTCCTCTTTTCCTCTCTTTTCTCCGCAGTCGGTCCCCGGCGTGCCGCTGTTGCCGGGGGGTGAGGATGCTGCGTCGTCATGACGGCGGTGCTGCTTGGTGACGCGGCGCAGCGCCGGAGGATGCTGGGAAATACGAAGCGCTTCTTCTCGGCGTCGGAGGATAAAGAAGTGGAGGATGAGGCGGAGGAGGAGGAGAGGAGGCGGAGACTAAACGGAATGGTGGACGGAGAGGAGGAGAGTCAGAGAGGAGGCCGCCAATCCCGCGAGGGAAAGGGGGAGGTGCTAAAACCAGCGGCCATCGTGATTGGTCGACAGCGAGGGGACAGGCAGCAGCGGCCGGCCAACGCGGGTCACCGGGGAGCTCCGTACTCGGCCAATCAGGCGGTACTTCATCATCAGCCAGCCAGCCAACCGCTGTACTACCCGACCTCAACCAATCAGCAGCAGATCTACAAAGTCCTGACCAGTCAGCAAGCTCGGAGACGTCACATGGAGCGCAGCATGACCACCATCACCCCCCTGGAGGACACACACACACACCTCAGCATGATGGTGTTCCGCGTAGGAATACCTGACATCAAACAAACGGTACACACACACACACACACACACACACACTATACACACACACTATACACACAAACACTATACACACACACACACACACACACACACACACTATACACACACACTATACACACATACACACACTGTACACAAACACACACACTACACACACACTACACACACACTATACACACAAACACACACATTACACACACACACACTACACACACACACTATACACACAAACACTATACACACATACACACACTATACACACACACACACACACTATACACACACACACTACACACACACACTAACAAATACACACATAGTTTACGGCTGCTGATTGTTGGTGTTTAGAGGAGATCATGCTGCTGATTGTTGGTGTTTAGAGGAGATCATGCTGCTGATTGTTGGTGTTTAGAGGAAATGATGCTGCTGATTGTTGGTGTTTAGAGGAGATGATGCTGCTGATTGTTGGTGTTTAGACGAGATCATGCTGCTGATCGTTGGTGTTTAGAGGAGATGATGCTGCTGATTGTTGGTGTTTAGAGGAGATCATGCTGCTGATCGTTGGTGTTTAGAGGAGATGATGCTGCTGATTGTTGGTGTTTAGAGGAGATTGTGGCTGCTGATTGTTGGTGTTTAGAGGAGATCATGCTGCTGATTGTTGGTGTTTAGAGGAGATCATGCTGCTGATTGTTGGTGTTTAGAGGAGATCATGCAGCTGATTGTTGGTGTTTAGAGGAGATTGTGGCTGCTGATTGTTGGTGTTTAGAGGAGATCATGCTGCTGATTGTTGGTGTTTAGAGGAGATCATGCTGCTGATTGTTGGTGTTTAGAGGAGATCATGCTGCTGATTGTTGGTGTTTAGAGGAGATTGTGGCTGCTGATTGTTGGTGTTTAGAGGAGATGATGCTGCTGATTGTTGGTGTTTAGAGGAGATGATGCTGCTGATTGTTGGTGTTTAGAGGAGATCATGCTGCTGATTGTTGGTGTTTAGAGGAGATGATGCTGCTGATTGTTGGTGTTTAGAGGAGATGATGCTGCTGATTGTTGGGGTTTAGAGGAGATCCTGCTGCTGATTGTTGGTGTTTAGAGGAGATCATGCTCCTGATTGTTGGTGTTTAGAGGAGATCATGCTGCTGATTGTTGGGGTTTAGCGGAGATCCTGCTGCTGATTGTTGGTGTTTAGAGGAGATCATGCTGCTGATTGTTGGTGTTTAGAGGAGATCATGCTGCTGATCGTTGGTGTTTAGAGGAGATGATGCTGCTGATTGTTGGTGTTTAGAGGAGATTGTGGCTGCTGATTGTTGATGTTTAGAGGAGATCCTGCTGCTGATTGTTGGTGTTTAGAGGAGATCATGCTGCTGATTGTTGGTGTTTAGAGGAGATCATGCTGCTGATTGTTGGGGTTTAGAGGAGATCCTGCTGCTGATTGTTGGTGTTTAGAGGAGATCATGCTGCTGATTGTTGGTGTTTAGAGGAGATGATGCTGCTGATTGTTGGTGTTTAGAGGAGATGATGCTGCTGATTGTTGGTGTTTAGAGGAGATTGTGGCTGCTGATTGTTGGTGTTTAGAGGAGATTGTGGCTGCTGATTGTTGGTGTTTAGAGGAGATCATGCTGCTGATTGTTGGTGTTTAGAGGAGATCATGCTGCTGATTGTTGGTGTTTAGAGGAGATCATGCAGCTGATTGTTGGTGTTTAGAGGAGATTGTGGCTGCTGATTGTTGGGGTTTAGAGGAGATCGTGCTGCTGATTGTTGGTGTTTAGAGGAGATCATGCTGCTGATTGTTGGTGTTTAGAGGAGATCATGCTGCTGATCGTTGGTGTTTAGAGGAGATGATGCTGCTGATTGTTGGTGTTTAGAGGAGATTGTGGCTGCTGATTGTTGATGTTTAGAGGAGATCATGCTGCTGATTGTTGATGTTTAGAGGAGATCATGCTGCTGATTGTTGGTGTTTAGAGGAGATCATGCTGCTGATTGTTGGTGTTTAGAGGAGATCATGCAGCTGATTGTTGGTGTTTAGACGAGATTGTGGCTGCTGATTGTTGGGGTTTAGAGGAGATCGTGCTGCTGATTGTTGGTGTTTAGAGGAGATTGTGGCTGCTGATTGTTGGTGTTTAGAGGAGATCATGCTGCTGATTGTTGGGGTTTAGAGGAGATCATGCTGCTGATCGTTGGTGTTTAGAGGAGATGATGCTGCTGATTGTTGGTGTTTAGAGGAGATTGTGGCTGCTGATTGTTGGTGTTTAGAGGAGATCATGCTGCTGATCGTTGGTGTTTAGAGGAGATCATGCTGCTGATTGTTGGTGTTTAGAGGAGATCATGCTGCTGATCGTTGGTGTTTAGAGGAGATCATGCAGCTGATTGTTCGTGTTTAGAGGAGATTGTGGCTGCTGATTGTTGGTGTTTAGAGGAGATGATGCTGCTGATTGTTGGTGTTTAGAGGAGATTGTGGCTGCTGATTGTTGGTGTTTAGAGGAGATGATGCTGCTGATTGTTGGTGTTTAGAGGAGATTGTGGCTGCTGATTGTTGGGGTTTAGAGGAGATCATGCTGCTGATCGTTGGTGTTTAGAGGAGATCATGCTGCTGATCGTTGGTGTTTAGAGGAGATCATGCTGCTGATTGTTGGTGTTTAGAGGAGATGATGCTGCTGATTGTTGGTGTTTAGAGGAGATCATGCTGCTGATTGTTGGTGTTTAGAGGAGATCATGCTGCTGATTGTTGGTGTTTAGAGGAGATCATGCTGCTGATCGTTGGTGTTTAGAGGAGATGATGCTGCTGATTGTTGGTGTTTAGAGGAGATTGTGGCTGCTGATTGTTGGGGTTTAGAGGAGATCATGCTGCTGATTGTTGGGGTTTAGAGGAGATCATGCTGCTGATTGTTGGGGTTTAGAGGAGATCATGCTGCTGATCGTTGGTGTTTAGAGGAGATGATGCTGCTGATTGTTGGTGTTTAGAGGAGATTGTGGCTGCTGATTGTTGGGGTTTAGAGGAGATCATGCTGCTGATTGTTGGTGTTTAGAGGAGATCCTGGCTGCTGACTGTTGGTGTTTAGAGGAGATCATGCTGCTGATTGTTGGTGTTTAGAGGAGATTGTGGCTGCTGATTGTTGGTGTTTAGAGGAGATCATGCTGCTGATTGTTGGTGTTTAGAGGAAATGATGCTGCTGATTGTTGGTGTTTAGAGGAGATCATGCTGCTGATTGTTGGTGTTTAGAGGAGATCATGCTGCTGATTGTTGGTGTTTAGAGGAGATCATGCTGCTGATTGTTGGTGTTTAGAGGAGATCATGCTGCTGATCGTTGGTGTTTAGAGGAGATCATGCTGCTGATTGTTGGTGTTTAGAGGAGATCATGCTGCTGATTGTTGGTGTTTAGAGGAGATCATGCTGCTGATCGTTGGTGTTTAGAGGAGATGATGCTGCTGATTGTTGGTGTTTAGAGGAGATTGTGGCTGCTGATTGTTGGGGTTTAGAGGAGATCATGCTGCTGATTGTTGGGGTTTAGAGGAGATCATGCTGCTGATTGTTGGGGTTTAGAGGAGATCATGCTGCTGATCGTTGGTGTTTAGAGGAGATGATGCTGCTGATTGTTGGTGTTTAGAGGAGATTGTGGCTGCTGATTGTTGGGGTTTAGAGGAGATCATGCTGCTGATTGTTGGTGTTTAGAGGAGATCCTGGCTGCTGACTGTTGGTGTTTAGAGGAGATGATGCTGCTGATTGTTGGTGTTTAGAGGAGATTGTGTCTGCTGATTGTTGGTGTTTAGAGGAGATGATGCTGCTGATTGTTGGTGTTTAGAGGAGATCATGCTGCTGATTGTTGGTGTTGAGAGGAGATCATGCTGCTGATTGTTGGTGTTTAGAGGAGATCATGCTGCTGATTGTTGGTGTTTAGAGGAGATCATGCTGCTGATCGTTGGTGTTTAGAGGAGATGATGCTGCTGATTGTTGGTGATTAGAGGACATCATGCTGCTGATTGTTAGTGTTTAGAGGAGATTGTGGCTGCTGATTGTTGGTGTTTAGAGGAGATTGTGTCTGCTGATTGTTGGTGTTTAGAGGAGATGATGCTGCTGATTGTTGGTGTTTAGAGATCATGCTGCTGATTGTTGGTGTTTAGAGGAGATCATGCTGCTGATTGTTGGTGTTTAGAGGAGATCATGCTGCTGATTGTTGGTGTTTAGAGGAGATTGTGGCTGCTGATTGTTGGTGTTTAGAGGAGATGATGCTGCTGATTGTTGGTGTTTAGAGGAGATGATGCTGCTGATTGTTGGTGTTTAGAGGAGATGATGCTGCTGATTGTTGGTGTTTAGAGGAGATGATGCTGCTGATCGTTGGTGTTTAGAGGAGATGATGCTGCTGATTGTTGGTGTTTAGAGGAGATCATGCTGCTGATCGTTGGTGTTTAGAGGAGATGATGCTGCTGATTGTTGGTGTTTAGAGGAGATGATGCTGCTGATTGTTGGTGTTTAGAGGAGATGATGCTGCTGATTGTTGGTGTTTAGAGGAGATGATGCTGCTGATTGTTGGTGTTTAGAGGAGATCATGCTGCTGATTGTTGGTGTTTAGAGGAGATCATGCTGCTGATTGTTGGTGTTTAGAGGAGATCATGCTGCTGATTGTTGGTGTTTAGAGGAGATCATGCTGCTGATTGTTGGTGTTTAGAGGAGATGATGCTGCTGATTGTTGGTGTTTAGAGGAGATCATGCTGCTGATTGTTGGTGTTTAGAGGAGATCATGCTGCTGATTGTTGGTGTTTAGAGGAGATCATGCTGCTGATTGTTGGTGTTTAGAGGAGATCATGCTGCTGAATGTTGGTGTTTAAATTAATGTGTGTGTGTGTGTAGTGTGTGTGTGAGTGTTTTAGTGTGTGTGTGTTTTAGTGTGTGTGAGTGTGTGTGTGTGAGTGTTTTAGTGTGTGTGTGTGTGTGTTTTAGTGTTTTAGTGTGTGTGAGTGTTTTAGTGTGTGTGAGTGTTTTAGTGTGTGTGAGTGTGTGTGTGTGTGAGTGTTTTAGTGTGTGTGTGTGTGTTTTAGTGTTTTAGTGTGTGTGAGTGTTTTAGTGTGTTTGACTGTTTTAGTGTTTTAGTGTGTGTGAGTGTTTTAGTGTGTGTGTGTTTTAGTGTGTGTGTTTTAATGTGTGTGTGTGAGTGTTTTAGTGTGTGTGACTGTTTTAGTGTGTGTGTTTTAATGTGTTTGTGTGAGTGTTTTAGTGTGTGTGAGTGTTTTAGTGTGTGTGTGTTTTAGTGTGTGTGTTTTAATGTGTGTGTGTGAGTGTTTTAGTGTGTGTGAGTGTTTTAGTGTGTGTGTGTTTTAGTGTGTGTGTTTTAATGTATGTGTGTGAGTGTTTTAGTGTGTGACTGTTTTAGTGTGTGTGAGTGTTTTAGTGTGTGTGTGTTTTAGTGTGTGTGTTTTAATGTGTGTGTGTGAGTGTTTTAGTGTGTGTGAGTGTTTTAGTGTGTGTGTGTTTTAGTGTGTGTGTTTTAATGTGTTTGTGTGAGTGTTTTAGTGTGTGCGAGTGTTTTAGTGTGTGTGAGTGTTTCGGTGTTTGTGAGTGTTTTAGTGTGTGTTTGTGTGTGTGTGTGTGTTTGTGTGAGTGTTTTAGTGTGTGTGTGTATGAGAGAGTGTGTGTGTGTAGTGTGTGTTTGTGTGTAGTGTGTGTGTGAGAGTGTGAGTGTTTTAGTGTGTGTGAGTGTTTCAGTGTGTGTGAGTGTTTTAGTGTGTGTGTGTGTGTGTGTGTGAGAGAGAGAGAGTGTGTGTGTGTGTAGTGTGTGTGTGTGTGTGAGAGTGTGTGTGTGTGTAGTGTATGTGTGTGTGTGTGTTTTAGTGTGTGTGAGTGACTTTTTTAGTGTGTGTGTGTTTTAGTGTGTGTGTGTGTGTGTGTGTGTGTGTTTTAGTGTTTTAGTGTGTGTGACTGTTTTAGTGTTTTAGTGTGTGTGAGTGTTTTAGTGTTTTAGTGTGTGTGAGTGTTTTAGTGTTTTAGTGTGTGTGAGTGTTTTAGTGTGTGTGAGTGTTTTAGTGTGTGTGAGTGTTTTAGTGTGTGTGAGTGTTTTAGTGTGTGTGAGTGTTTTAGTGTGTGTGAGTGTTTTAGTGTTTTAGTGTGTGTGAGTGTTTTAGTGTGTGTGAGTGTTTTAGTGTGTGTGAGTGTTTTAGTGTGTGTGAGTGTTTTAGTGTTTTAGTGTGTGTGAGTGTTTTAGTGTTTTAGTGTGTGTGAGTGTTTTAGTGTTTAGTGTGTGTGAGTGTTTTAATATGTGTGTGTGAGTGTTTTAGTGTGTGTGAGTGTTTTAATGTGTGTGTGTGAGTGTTTTAGTGTGTGTGAGTGTTTTAGTGTTTTAGTGTGTGTGAGTGTTTTAGTGTGTGTGAGTGTTTTAGTGTGTGTGAGTGTTTTAATGTGTGTGTGTGAGTGTTTTAGTGTGTGTGAGTGTTTTAATGTGTGTGTGTGAGTGTTTTAGTGTTTTAGTGTGTGTGAGTGTTTTAGTGTGTGTGAGTGTTTTAGTGTTTTAGTGTGTGTGAGTGTTTTAATATGTGTGTGTGATTGTTTTAGTGTGTGTGAGTGTTTTAATGTGTGTGTGTGAGTGTTTTAGTGTTTTAGTGTGTGTGAGTGTTTTAGTGTGTGTGAGTGTTTTAGTGTGTGTGAGTGTTTTAGTGTGTGTGAGTGTTTTAGTGTGTGTGAGTGTGTGTGTGTGAGTGTTTTAGTGTGTGTGAGTGTTTTAGTGTGTGTGAGTGTGTGTGTGTGAGTGTTTTAGTGTGTGTGAGTGTGTGTGTGTGAGTGTTTTAGTGTGTGTGTGTGTGAGTGTTTTAGTGTGTGTGTGTGTGAGTGTTTTAGTGTGTGTGTGTGTGTGTGTGAGTGTTTTAGTGTGTGTTTGTGTGTGTGTGTGTGTGTGTTTGTGTGAATGTTTTAGTGTGTGTGTGTTTGTGTGTAGTGTGTGTGTGAGAGAGAGTGTGTGTGTGTAGTGTGTGTGTGTGTGAGAGTGTGTGTGTGTGTAGTGTGTGTGTGTTTGTGTGAGTGTTTTAGTGTGTGTGTGTGTGTGTGTTTGTGTGAGTGTTTTAGTGTGTGTGTGTGTGTGTGTGTGAGAGAGAGTGTGTGTGTGTAGTGTGTGTGTGTGTGTGTGTGAGAGTGTGTGTGTGTGAGTGTTTTAGTGTTTTAGTGTGTGTGAGTGTTTTAGTGTGTGTGAGTGTTTTAATGTGTGTGTGAGTGTTTTAGTGTTTTAGTGTGTGTGAGTGTTTTAGTGTGTGTGAGTGTTTTAATGTGTGTGTGTGAGTGTTTTAGTGTTTTAGTGTGTGTGAGTGTTTTAATGTGTGTGTGTTTTAGTGTTTTAGTGTGTGTGTGTGTTTTAGTGTTTTAGTGTGTGTGAGTGTTTTAGTGTTTTAGTGTGTGTGAGTGTTTTAATGTGTGTGTGTTTTAGTGTTTTAGTGTGTGTGAGTGTTTTAATGTGTGTGTGTTTTAGTGTTTTAGTGTGTGTGTGTGTTTTAGTGTTTTAGTGTGTGTGAGTGTTTTAGTGTTTTAGTGTGTGTGAGTGTTTTAATGTGTGTGTGTTTTAGTGTTTTAGTGTGTGTGTGTGTTTTAGTGTTTTAGTGTGTGTGAGTGTTTTAATGTGTGTGTGTTTTAGTGTTTTAGTGTGTGTGAGTGTTTTAGTGTTTTAGTGTGTGAGAGTGTTTTAATGTGTGTGTGTGAGTGTTTTAGTGTGTGAGAGTGTTTTAGTGTGTGTGTGTGTTTTAGTGTTTTAGTGTGTGTGAGTGTTTTAATGTGTGTGTGTGAGTGTTTTAATGTGTGTGTGTGAGTGTTTTAGTGTGTGTGTGTGTTTTAGTGTTTTAGTGTGTGTGAGTGTTTTAATGTGTGTGTGTGAGTGTTTTAGTGTGTGAGAGTGTTTTAGTGTTTTAGTGTGTGTGAGTGTTTTAGTGTTTTAGTGTGTGTGAGTGTTTAGTGTGTGTGTGTGTGTGTGTGTGAGTGTTTTAGTGTTTTAGTGTTTTAGTGTGTGTGAGTGTTTTAATGTGTGTGTGTTAGTGTTTTAGTGTGTGAGAGTGTTTTAGTGTGTGTGAGTGTTTTAATGTGTGTGTGTGAGTGTTTTAGTGTGTGTGAGTGTTTTAGTGTTTTAGTGTGTGTGAGTGTTTTAGTGTGTGTGAGTGTTTTAATGTGTGTGTGTGAGTGTTTTAGTGTGTGAGAGTGTTTTAGTGTGTGTGTGTGTTTTATTGTTTTAGTGTGTGTGTGTGTGAGTGTTTTAGTGTTTTAGTGTGTGTGAGTGTTTTAGTGTTTTAGTGTGTGTGAGTGTTTTAGTGTTTTAGTGTGTGTGAGTGTTTTAGTGTTTTAGTGTGTGTGTGTGTGTGAGTGTTTAGTGTGTGTGACTGTTTTATTGTTTTAGTGTGTGTGAGTGTTTTAGTGTTTTAGTGTGTGAGAGTGTTTTAATGTGTGTGAGTGTTTTAATGTGTGTGTGAGTGTTTTAGTGTTTTAGTGTGTGAGAGTGTTTTAGTGTGTGAGAGTGTTTTAGTGTGTGTGAGTGTTTTAGTGTGTGTGAGTGTTTTAATGTGTGTGTGAGTGTTTTAGTGTTTTAGTGTGTGTGAGTGTTTTAGTGTGTGTAAGTGTTTTAATGTGTGTGTGAGTGTTTTAGTGTTTTAGTGTGTGAGAGTGTTTTAATGTGTGTGTGAGTGTTTTAGTGTTTTAGTGTGTGTGACTGTTTTAATGTGTGTGTGTTTTAGTGTTTTAGTGTGTGTGAGTGTTTTAGTGTTTTAGTGTGTGAGAGTGTTTTAATGTGTGTGTGAGTGTTTTAGTGTTTTAGTGTGTGTGAGTGTTTTAGTGTTTTAGTGTGTGAGAGTGTTTTAATGTGTGTGTGAGTGTTTTAATGTGTGTGTGTTTTAGTGTTTTAGTGTGTGTGAGTGTTTTAGTGTTTTAGTGTGTGTGAGTGTTTTAGTGTTTTAGTGTGTGTGTGTGTGTGTGTGTTTAGTGTGTGTGACTGTTTTATTGTTTTAGTGTGTGTGAGTGTTTTAGTGTTTTAGTGTGTGTGTGTGTGAGTGTTTTAGTGTGTGTGAGTGTTTTAGTGTGTGTGAGTGTTTTAGTGTGTGTGTGTGTGAGTGTTTTAGTGTGTGTGTGTTTGTGTGTGAGTGTTTTAGTGTTTTAGTGTGTGTGAGTGTTTAAGTGTGTGTGTGTGAGTGTTTTAGTGTGTGTGTGTGTGAGTGTTTTAGTGTGTGTGTGTGTGTGTGTGTTTTAGTGTGTGTGAGTGTTTTAATGTGTGTGTGTGAGTGTTTTAGTGTTTTAGTGTGTGTGAGTGTTTTAGTGTGTGTGTGTGAGTGTTTTAGTGTGTGTGTGTGTGTGTGAGTGTTTAGTGTGTGTGTGTGTGAGTGTTTTAGTGTGTGTGTGTGTGA
>NC_064413.1:57885000-57907500 GCF_023375975.1 Astyanax mexicanus | reverse complement strand
AGATTGAACCCACGGTTGCAGATTGAGATTGAACCCATGATTGCAGATTGGGATTGAACCCATGGTTGCAGATTGAGATTGAACCCATGGTTGCAGATTGAGATTGAACCCATGGTTGCAGATTGAGATTGAACCCATGGCTGCAGATTGAAATTGAACCCATTGAACTAAAAACTAAACTAATCAATTAAAACAGTAGAGACGTATTTCATGTTTAACTGTGTTTTGGGCCTCAGTTTGTGATTGATCATTCCACATGCTGACTGATATATATTCTGTGTGTATGTTTATATATGTGTGTATATATGTGTGTATATATATATGTATGTGCAGAAGTGTCTGCGGTTTGATCCGGATGCAACGGTGTGGAGTGTGAAGCAGCAGGTCATGTGTTCTCTGGGTGAATCTCTGTGGGACGTCTATAATTACGGCCTGTTCCAGCCGGCCGGAGAGGGGCGGGACGCCTGCTTCCTGGAGGAGGAGCGATCCCTCAGAGAATACCCACAATCCCTCGAGAAGGGTGTGCCTTACCTGGAGGTAGTGTAACACACCTGCACCACACATACACACATATACACACACCTAAACACATTTATACACACTATGATGGAGCTCGTAAATATGTGTTCTTGCAAGCGTGAAGACCCCAGAATACCCCAGGTACAGGGAGGGATTCTGGGAAATTTTGGGAGCGGGGCACACCAGACTGGATTCTATATAGTTCAAAGCTTCTGGGAAGATCAGCACTACATTCTGAGGAACACTGAACTGGATTGTGGGGAATATAAGGCGAGACTCTGGGGAACGCTGGATCTGTGGAAACCAGGGCTGGATTATTGGAAGAGTCTGATTCTGTGGAATGAGGGATTATGGGAAACAAGGCTGGATTTGGGGAATTATGAAAGTTGCAGGTTCTACAGTGTGTTCCTCACAGTAAACCCTAAAAATGCTGCTGTAATCAATGAAGATATTTACTCCGGTTATGGACTGTTCTCAAACTGTTCCCAGACTGTTCCCTGGGGTCGCGCTGGGGTTACAGTGATGCATATTAACCAGAACCAGACTGCAGTCTGACTGCTGTAAACATCTGATTACTGACTCTTAATTCCTCTCTGATTTATTAGTCTCTCTGTCTCTGTCTCTCTCTCTCTCTCTCTCTGTCTCTGTCTCTGTCTCTCTCTCTCTCTCTCTGTCTCTGTCTCTCTCTCTCTCTCTCTGTCTCTCTCTCTCTCTATCTCTCTCTCTGTCTCTCTCTCGCTGTCTCTCTCACACAGTTCAGGTATAAGAGCAGAGTCTACAAACAGACCAACCTGGACGAGAAACAACTAGCCAAGCTACACACCAAGGTACCACACACACACACAAACACACACACACACTACACACACACACGAAAAACACACACACACACACACAGTTTGATAGTCATGGGAAAGCACGGGGACGGCCAACACCTTTGTGTATAAGTTTTGAGGTGTTATCTTATAAGTCAAATCAAGTCAATTGCTAATTGAGCTAATTTTAAAATCAACCAAACTGCTGTACAATAAAACAGAATTACACATGCAGAATTAAGATAAAAAGAATTTATATTTAATATTCCTAGTATTTATATTTAATATTTCTAGTATTTATATTTAATATTCCTAGTATTTATATTTAATAGTTCTAAGTAAAATATAACTATATACAATTCTATATAAGATTCTATATAAGATTCCAATAAAATAGTTATTTGGTTAATTCTGAAAGTGTATAGAATAGAGTATAACAGACTGCTCCAGTTCCACAGTTCAGCTGCATCAGTGGTGTATATTATACACGATATGAACCTATCAGTAAGAGTTCTGTCTGATTGACAGGTCAGTTCATGATGAGGAGATGAGGAATTAAATAGAAATTTAATGTAACCTGTATCTGCAGAATGATGAATGAATATCAAAAGGCATTTAGATAGGAGGGCACACTGAGGACATTCTCAGAGACTGTGAGTGTATGTGTATGAAATGTGTGTGTGTGCTGCCCCCTGCAGGCTAACCTGAAGAAGTTCCTGGACTATGTTCAGGGTGGCGCTGTGGAGAAGATGAGTAAAGCTCTGGAGAAAGGCCTGGACCCGAACTACCACGACCCGGAGACCGGCGGTGAGACCACACACACCTGCTGCAGGCTCCGCCCACCTTTCTTACTTAGCAACTGATGTGGGATACAGTACAGTAACCGAGCAACAGTAGTCATGGAAACATATTACTGGGCGGAGCCTGAAAAGGGGAATTGGTTTGGAGGTTTTATGAACTCAATGCTATAAAATTATGTTTATCCAACATATAACTATTACTCTCTCTCTCTCTCTCTGTCTCTCTCTCTGTCTCTCTCAGAGACTCCTCTGACGGTGGCAGTGTTGGGGGGTATGAGTGTGGAGGGGATTCGGGTGCTGGTTCTGAATGGAGCCCATCACGACTTCAGAGCCAGAGACGGACTCACCCCACTGCACAAAGCAGTTAGAGCTCACAACCATGCAGCACTAATGGTACACTAACACACTAATACACACACACACACACACACACACACACACACACACACTCACACAAACTCACATCTTATACACACACACTCACATGAACACACAGCAGCAAAAACACAACTTTTACATCAACAATAAACAGAATAGTAAATAAAATAACATTGCTGTTCCCGTAAATGAGCTGCTGGAGCTCCTTCACAGCGTCAACCAGCAGCTCAGTTTCCTCTGCTGAGAAGAGTTTGTTGGACACGTCCAGGTAGCTGCACCGTTACAATAGCAATCCACCAAAGTCAGAGCTCACCTGATCTACTCTTAAAGAGAACGATGAGCAACAGAGAGACACGTTTATTTCACGTTACGCCCAGAATTAACTACACCCATGACTAATTAGTAAATAATTGATTAGAGAATTAGTACATGCCTGAGCCGTGCAAGCTATATTTTTCTGTCAATACGATAGCAAAGACACACTGACACGCCCTAAATAAAGCTGGATATTGCTCAGCTGACGGCTTGCCTTTAGACCACTAAAATAGAGCTCGTAGTGTTGAGTGCAGTATGTATTAAATTGGCCTCTTTTCTGATCTCTATCTCTCTCTGTAGACTCTGCTGTCTATGGGAGCCTCTCCGGACTATAAGGATCGCTGTGGCCTAACTCCGCTCTACCACTCCGTACTGACAGGGGGCGATACATCCTGCTGTGAAACACTGCTGTACTTCAGGTCACGGCTGGGGGTCCGAGATGAGAATGGCTGGGACGAGTCCCATCAGGTGTGTGTGTGTATTCAGAGAGAGAGAGAGAGAGTGGTCTGGGTGAAGTATTGGAATGAATGAAAGTGCTGTTATGTCAGGATCCTCTAGTAGGCGCCAGTTCACACAGGTTAGAATCACTAATGTATATGATACAAATGCACTTAACAAATAATTAGAGCTTAAACCCCACCAATTATCACTGGTGCTAATTGCATGCCTGTGTGGTCATGTTTGTATACAGTCATTGACAAATTGAAAACAAGGCAAAAAGAAGTTACAGTGATTACAGTATTAGAGTAATAGGATAATAGAAATTCGTTTTTTGTGCTGTATCTAATAGAAGGTTCTAGTTTAGTCCCTGTGCACGGAGACAAAATCTGCTATCAGTTATGTCAGTTATGAGAGGCGGCAACACATCTGCAGGATGTTCTGCACAAACCACTGAGATCACTGTTAGTGTTCCTCGTATCACTACTAGGAGTGACCGACTGTCACTTTATGAGATGCTCCTCAGATCATCAATCACACCTGCAGTTTACACTGTGAACTCTTCAGTCCAGGTCAAAGACAGGATTGAAGATTCAGCATGAGATTTCAAACTCAAACTTGACCATCTTCAGATCCCAAAAAGAATCTGGATACAGAAGAATATATGGTTCCAGTTGTCTGGATGACAAATGGATGGCCTAGATCACGCCCAGTTTCTAAAACCATCGTCCTGTTTCTATCAGTCCAATGAAGTCTGTCAACTGGCCAAAATGAAGTCAGTAATCTCTCACTAAGAGGTGCACTACCAAAAATTAGCCTCTGAAAGTTTTTATAAGGCAGTGGTAAAAGCAATATGACGCCCTCTTGTGGCATAATATCCAGTGTGAAGTGAGCCGACACTTATAACTGTTTATGTATATCTGCATGCTGATTTTTATGTAGGTGTTAATTAATGAATTGGTTAAGTGGTAATTGGTGGGGTCCAGCGAGTCCTACAGTATCAGATTCTTATTAATTTTGTTTCTCTTCCTCCTCCCTCCTTTTACCCACCAACTCACTCACTCCTATCCTCTTTTGGTTCTCTTTTTCTTTTTATTTCTTTTTCTATTGGTTAGTTTTTCTTTTCCTCTGTCTCTTCCCTCTCCTGATGGTAGTGTCTCTTTCTTTCTTTTCCCTCTCTAACCTGGTTTTGGTTCGCCCTGATCCCCCTCTCAGGCCTGCCAGAATGGTTTTGCCCAACATTTAGAGCACCTGCTGTTCTATGGAGCAGACACCACTTCCCAGAATGCATCAGGAAACACAGCACTGCACATAAGCGCCTTGTATAACAAGGTAAAGAAACACACAAGCATGTTTTAATATACAGTACCAGTCACAAGTCAGGACACAACATAAATTGTGTTTTTCCATCATTGCTTTTTCTATACTATCACAATTAGATTTTAGAATTGTATACACCGTGTCTACAAAAAGTTGAAAACCAGTTAAAGGTTTGGAAACACCATAAATCCATATTATGAGAAGCAAGAACTACTTAACTAAGTAAATAAAAAATACTTTAAGAAGAAATGAAGGTCAGTCCAAACAGAAAACTTTCAAGAACTTTGAACAAATCCTCAAGTGCAGTCGCAAAAACAGACCATCAAAACATTATAATAAAGAAACTGCCACTCATTAATAGGTTTCTGTTGATGTGTGATTGCAGCAGTTCAAATTATCAGCTCAGAACTAGGAAATTCTGAACCCCAAATTCACATGTAATACAGCATTAGCCCCACCTATTAAGCCTACAGCAGTGTAGATTAAAGATTCAAGATTTTTAGAGTGTAGCCCCCCTCTTCACACACAAGATATTCCCAAAATACATAGCCTTGTGATAGATGGGTCTAGTCAGGCAGCTGTAATTTATTAGCATTTGTTTGTTAGCCTAGAAAATCAACACTAAATTCACTGAAGACTGATGTCTTTTTATTGTCCAATCAGGAAAGCTGTGTCCGGGTCCTCCTCTACAGGGGAGCCAATAAGGAGATAAAGAACAAGCATGGCCAAACCCCCTTTCAGGTAACACTGTGTTCAGTCCAGCACCTCAGGACAGGCCATTAAGACAGTGATGGAAACAACAGTTGTTGTGTGTGTTTGTGTGTGTGTGTGTGTGTGATTTCAGGTTGCAGTGATGTCCGGCCATTTTGAACTTGGAGAGATAATCAAAAATCATAATGATGCAGATGTAGGTGAGTTGTGTTGTAACTGCTTATTAAAGGTTTATAAAGTATTTATATCATAATTAATAACAGTTATAAACTGCTTTATAAACTATTTATAAACCCTTTAAAAAGGAGCCTTATTTTAAAGTGGTCCCCCTAGTTCTAACATTCAGTCCCAGCCAATAAGAGAGCTGTATCATTCTAGTTACTACTAAGAAAAGAATCCTGATTGGATGATTTCTTGCTTAGTTTCTCAAATGTATCTTGTTAGTTTCCACAATAAATGATTTTGTAACAACACTAATATTTTAAGGGGCCAGTGAAAGCTTAATTAAATGTTTACAGTAGGTGTTTCTAATAAAGTGGCCAGTGATTCTCTTTTTTCCTCTTTTTTTTATCAGTTCCGTTTTTGGAGTCTCCTAAATACGCCCCTCAGCGAATGGAGAGTGGGTGGATTGTGCCTGTGTCTATGCCCCTCCCCCACCCACACCCTCTCTTGAGGGCAAAGAGTGAGAATACAATGGCCACATCCTCGGACATTGTAGCTCCGCCCATCACAGCACCTGCACAGGTAGGTCTCATCCCAATGGGTTCTGTTTTATCAGTAATCTCAGTATCTTCATTCTGAGGTCTAGGTTAGAGTAAAGGTAGGGGGCGTGTCCTCTGTGACACTGTGGCTGAGAAATGCATTGGAACCGTTCTCAAAGCCTATAATAAAATTAATAATAGAAATAACAACAATAAAACTCACAAAAAGTGCATTTCCTCAAGTAAACGCAGAATCACTGCACAAACAAATAGGTACGAATAAGGGAACGAGGGATTAAAATATGACTAAATGAGACTAAATGAGTGCTGGTTATTATAGCCATGGGTTAAAGCTTGGAGACCTGCTCTAAATTAGTACATGCAGTTTAATTGCAGGTGTGCAAGTAAACCTGAAGGTGTTTGGAGTTGATGTTGAAAATGAATGGGAGTTAATGCGAGAAACGAGGGATGAAAAAACAACTAAAATATAGTATAGATGAGTGTAGAAATTTTGCTGGCTGTAAAGAAACTGAATCTATGGTTTGGGCTTGTGTATAAAAAATGAGTGAATGTGAGGAACGAGGGATGATATCAGAATAGAATCTTAAGAATCTTACTGTAACTAGCCCCACCTCTGACCCCGCCTCTGACCCCGCCTCCAGCCGAAATGATGTAATATGTAAATCATGTGATAAAGCGCTCACAAGAGACACATTGAAACACCAGTAGTCATGTGTTATCTGTAGGCAAGCCGTTAGCTTGTTTTAGGGCATGTCAGTGTGTGGTCGCTATCATAACGACAGGAAAAGTAATATAGGACCGCAGGTGTGAACAAGGTATCTCTCTCTGTCTGTCTTTCTCTCTGTCTCTCTTTTTTGTCTGTCTCTCTCTCGCTGTCTGTCTCTCTTAGGCTCAGCGTCGGGCGTCCTTTGCGCTCAGGAGCTCCAGCAGTCCCCGGGGAGCCCGAACCCGTTCTCCATCGCGAGGGCGAAGTGGGGAACCCGAGAGCAAACAGCAGAAACAGCGTGGTCGGCAGGGGTAAGAGTATAGTACAGTATTATAGGCTTCATTTAAAATCCTCCAAACCTTTTGTTTCATTACAGTTGTCTATTTTTTATATTTATTTTCAAACATGCAAAATTCAGGTTTGATTTTTCTTGGAACTGATCTGAATTCATAAAGTGGAATATAGAGAGAGTGAACAGCTAAACCGCTTCACTACATTTGAGAATATACATAACTAATTTTACTACGGAGAAAAATGGTTTTGTATCACCTGTAGCCTGTATACAGGTAAAGGTCTGTTACATTACATTTTATAGACGTTAAGTTGAATGTAGGTTGATTGTCAGATGAGCATCTATAGTTCAAATCTGAAGTGATACCAGTGCTTATATAAGAGTTATCATGGTGGAGGAGAACTGATCTAAAGGTTATATATATTCTCAATCAATTTCAGCCTGGGACTCATTAAGCCGCGTCCCACTTTTATAGAATACGAACAAAACTGTTTTATTTTTGAAAAAAAGCCCTTAAAAACCCAATAATTTCGAACAACTACATCTATCGTCTCTGCAGACGAGTACAAAATCAGATGAGCATTAATTATTTTAATATTTTAAAACAAATTATATATTTTTTTTACACGCTGTCCACGCCCCGCCCAGAACATGTCTGTGACCCACTTTGGGGTTCTGACCCATTAGTAGAGAATCGGAGATATACTACAGTAGAGTAAAGCTGGTGCTGTACTGGGTGGTGTGTCTCTGCAGGGCGGGTGGAGGTCAGAGGCGGAGGCTATACAGTGCCGTTCCTGGACGAGTTTTTATAGCGACGAGATCTCACTCTGCTCAGGGAGAACGAGAGATCAGCTTCAGCAAGGGGGACAAGGTTAAAGGTCAGACCTGATCATCCTCTACAGGACTGTAGCAGGACTCTGTTAACTGTTATTAAAAACACCTTCTGTAACCTATTTCTCTCTCTCTCTCTGTCTCTCTCTGTCTCTTTTTATCTCTCTCTCTGTCTCTTTTTATCTCTCGCTCTGTCTCTCTCTCTCTCTCTCTCTGTCTCTGTCTCTCCCTCTCTCTGTCTCTCTCTCTCTGTCTCTCTCTCAGTGCTGAGTGTTGGAGAGGGGGGGTTCTGGGAGGGGACAGTGAAGGGTCGTACCGGCTGGTTCCCCTCAGAGTGTGTAGAGGAAGTGCTTCCCCAGAATCAGGAACAGAGACCAGGTATGTTCCCTCACTCTAAACACCTACAGATCAAAACCAACAACGAGAAGAATGGAGCTGGGCTCTTGGGAAGAAAGCTTTTGACCAGTTACCTTAAGGAACAAACTCACAATTAACACAAGGACACAGGAGGCACCGATTGGTCCAGCGGTCCAAAGTGCCATCAGCTGCTGGAGCTCTCTCTTGCTTGCTCTCTCTGGGTGGGTACAGTACAGTAGATGGCGCTCTCTCTTTCCCCTCATCACTCCTAGGGTGATGTGGATCAGCACAAGGCTGCGTCTGTGAGCTGATGTATCAGAACCGAGTCGCTGCGCTTTCCTCCGAGTGTTAGCGCTGTGATGCTACTCGACAATGCTACAGCATCAGCAGCAGTTCAAAAAGAGGCGGAGTCTGACTTCACATGTATCGGAGGAGGCGTGTGCTAGTCTTCACTCTTAATGGGTGGGACAGTCGGCCAGATAAATTGGGTGGAAAATGGGAGAAACTTAAAATAATTAAAATAAAAGAACATAAGAACGAAGGACTTACTGAGAGGCTGTCTACTTGCTATTTATTATATTAAATGATAATACTGTAGACCAGTGGTTTACTGTTCATTCAAACACACTAAACTCATAGTATAGTGGGTGTGAACAGTGTCTCTTGCCATCACACCAACGCTGAATTTGTTAACGACCACCAACCAATTAACCGATTAATCGTGTTTTAAACAGAGTGTAATATTTAATAAATTCCACCAGTGCTCACTAACTTACCTGCACATCATCACCTGTGTTTCAGAGAGTCGCAGTGAAAAGGCCAAGAGGAAGCTCTTCCGCCATTACACTGTAGGAACCTACGATGGGCTGGAGATCCCCAGGTGAGGTTATCAGCACATACACACCCAGTGAGGGTGAAGGGTAGAAATTGTGAATAGTTCTCTTGGTAAAATCCTGCATTCTTTATTTCTCCTGCAGTAGAAATTGTAATTGTAATCTCCCGTAGACTTTTCTGATGTTGCTCCTGTACTGTTGGTAGGTAGTGGCCAGAGAAGAACAATGTTGTTCTGTGCACCGTGCATCTTGATTTAGGGCAGTGTTTCAGTGTCTTTGCTATTGTAACGACGTGAAAAGTACGTCTTGCTCGGCAAGTCATGTACTAATTCTCTTAATTAATGATGGGTGTGGTTAATTTTGGGCATAAAGTGAAATAAATCAATCAGAGTGTCTCTTGTTCATCATTCTCTTTAAGAGTAGATCAGGTGAGCTCTGACTTTGGTGGATTGCTATTGTAACGGTGCAGCTACCTGGACGTGTTCAACAAACTCTTCTCAGCAGAGGAAACTGAGCTGCTGGTTGACGCTGTGAAGGAGCTCCAGCAGCTCATTTACGGGAACAGCAATGTTATTTTATTTACTATTCTGTTTATTGTTGATGTAAAAGTTGGGTTTGTGCTGCTGTGTGTTCATGTGTGTGTAATAAGTGGGGGTGTACGCTCCGCTCGGCACGGCGCCTGTGTTACCGAGATAGCGATGAGCGTCTGACTGTTGGCGTCTGTCTAGGTTGTATTCAGTCAGTGGAGCTCCTGTGTTTTCTGTTACCAAGATAAACAAGATAAAACTCCAGAAATGTACCTGAACACACCTCATTTCCAGAACACCACGCCCATCAGTGTAGATATATTCAGAAGCTCTGCTGCTGTTTAAACCAGACAGAAGCCCATTTTCGCTAACTCTGCTCTTCCATCACAGCGCTTTCTCTGCACATGCTCCAGACTCTAAAATTAATATTCTGTCATTTCTGACTGAACGTCTCTCTGGACACAGCAGTCCAGTCATCAGTTTGTCTGGTTTTTAGGTCACCTTGTGCAGCAGATTGAGGTGAAGAGAATTGAGTCTAAATGCGACTGATCAGACTGAGTTACAGAAACGTCCTCACTGTTCTGAAACCTCATGCATATGAGCTCGACCTGATTTTGGGCGAACTGCCCACTAGCAGTACCACTGTGGTCCACCAGGGGGCATGGTACAGGTTAAAAAACACTGATTCAAGTTATTAATATTAATAATACATTCCTAATTATGTTTAATTATGACAGTGTGAGAAAGTGTTGGCATCTTAAAACAGGTGTGTGTGTGTGTGTGTGTGTGTGCGTGCGTGTGTGTGTATCCGAGGCTGATTGGCCGGCTGAATCTGATTCGCTGCTCTTTGCCAGTTTAGCGGTGTAGCTCACGCAGCATGGGATCGGTTTCTATGACAATAACGGCCCCTGTGTGTTTACGAAACTCATATCAGACCATTTTACTTTGTTTAACAGCCAGATCCTGAGTTACACACACACACACACACACACACACTACACACACACACACACTACACACACACACGGCGCTGACGTATCGCTGCGAGAGTGCAGTAACACTCCGGTAGCCTACGCAGGGCCTGCTGGGCGATCGAGCCACAGAAGAGAACGAGACCATTCCAGAGTGCAGCATCAGTGCTTTAAGAGTGTGTGTTAGTGTGTGTGTGTGTGTGTATAATGTGTGTGTGTGTGTTAGTGTGTGTGTGTGTGTGTGTTAAATACCTGTCTGATCTCACACCATGGTAACGCGGCTCAGACTGGCGTGAGTGTATAAATCTGTTTGTGTGAAATTCAAGAAAAGTATGAGTCAGTCTTGATTAACCTTTCTCTCTCTTTCTGTGTGTGTATCAGTGTGTGTGTGTATCAGTGTGTGTGTGTATCAGTGTGTGTTTGTATCAGTGTGTGTGTGTATCAGTGTGTGTTTGTATCAGTGTGTGTGTGTGTATCTGCATGTGTGTGTTTTGAATAAGTATAAACACAGCTCGTGTTTGCCGCCTCCTTCCCCCACTCTCAGCATCTCTTCATTCCTCTCGATTGGCAGCACGGTGGTTTGGAGAACCGATCTAAGACCTGCTACAGGAGGTGATCTCGGTCCTAAACGAGTTCTGGAGCGCTGGTTCTCTTGTGGTGAGAACGTGATCCGATCTCTCGATCCGACCCAGACGTCAAATATACTCCTTTTATTTGAGCTAAACTGCCTGTGTGAAAACAAACCAAACAGAGGGAGAAATGCTCCAAACAAACAAACTCATCAACTGATCCGGATCATAGAAACTTTCACAACTACAGGTGTGAAAACGCTAACCATGAACTAGATGACTTTAAAAAGGCTCTGAAAAGACTTTTATAGACTAATTATATCTTTTATTATTATTATAAATGGAAAGACACATCAAAAAGACTCTCTTGCTCTGCAAACATTCCTGCGCTCGCCTTGTGGCTTCCCGTAGCTCTTCTCCTATTGGTTGTTGTCATTGATCACATTACTGTTTGCATGAACAGAGTCTCAAGACTTATGATTATATTAATTACAGCTGATTTTCTTTAAACGCAGGACGAGAAAAAGACTGACTTAAACCTTCGATCCTAATCACCTTACACTGAATCATCGAGAAGACGCCACCACAACTCAACTGCAGCTCGACTCTAAAAAGATGATTTTATCACGACTCTGGAAATTTCTCTGTGAAAATAGTTTGGTGTAAAATCGGCTCAGTCGGCTCAGGTGCTGAACTGCAGAGTGAAACCAGGACAGGCCAGACCAAACGTACAAACTGTAACAACCACATGATCCCTGGTTCTGACTCTTAGTTGGTCGTCCCAAATGTTCTGTAGGGGTCAGGAAAGTTGGACATTTATAGAACAGGATTGTGGGATGTGAGGGACGAGTGTGACAACTTTTCAACCAAGAGTCTGAACTAAGGTTCATGTGTTTGTGGGGGACGAGGTACGGGACTAGGTCCTGTCTCCTAATAACATCCTGAAGACGAGAGGTCTCGTCATGAAGCGACTCCTCATTGCTGGGTTGTTGAGTTTGTGGACGACATGGACCTTCTGTCTCTCTCTCTCACTCTGCCTGCCCCCTCCTTTTCTCGCTCTCTTTTTTTTTGCCCCCTCTCCTTTTTCTCTTTTTTTTTCTCGTTCGCTCGCTGTCGCAGTGCTTGTTCTCTCTCTCTCTCTCCCCTCCCTCTCTTCTCTGTCTGAAGAATGATGATGAAGGGTCTGGGCTCGCTCGGCCCTCGCTCTTCCTCTCTCCCCCTCTCTCGCTCTCTCTCTCCTCTCCCGGTGTGTGTGCGCGAGCGAGGCAAGCGAGGAGAGGGGGAGGAGGAGGAGGAGGAGAGGAGGAGGAGAGAGAGGAGGCGGAGGAGGAGGAGGGGGCGGCATGGCGATGGGGGGATGTGGGGATGGAGAGAGCGTATCTCTCCCTCTCTCCCTCTCCTCCTCCTGGCCTTCGCTCAGCTCCTCAAACCGCAGCGTCTGGTTCATTTACAGGTACCGGCTCCTTTCTTCACACGGCTCCGCAGCGGAGAGAGAGAGGGGGGGAGAGAGAGAACGACAGAGGGAGGAGGGAGAGAGAGAGAGGGAGGGAAAGAGAGAAAGAGAGAAAGAGAGAGAGGGAGAGAGAGGAGCAGAGAAGCCGGGAGGAAGAGATGAATGCATGCTTGTAAGAGGCTATGGATTGTTTGACTGAAAAGCCAATTGTACGCCTTTGTGTTTTATATAAATGTGTGTGTATATATATGTGTGTGTGTATATGTGTGTGTGTGTGTATATGTGTGTATGTGTGTGTGTTTCTGCAGCTGTACAGCTGCTGCATTTTCCCTGTGTGTGTGTGTGAGTCATGTTTCCCTCCGTCAGTGTGTGTATATACTGTATGTATGTATACATTGGTGTGTATAATATATATATGTAGGATATATATGTATGTATATGTGTGTGACTCACAAGCAGAGATGCTCATACTGATGCTAATACTTCAATATGATCTAGCATGTATAGAAATGTGTGTGTGTGTGTGTGTGTGTGTGTTTCCGGAGAACCGTCGGTAGATACGCAGGGCTGTCTGGAAGCTGGGGGCTCTCCGGGAGTTGCCCGTACCCAGCGGAACGCCTCCACAGCGCCGTCGCTAACCTGTAGCTCTGTGTCGTAGCTAACCTGTGGCTACTGCACAGCTGTAGCAGCGAGCGCTAGATCAGCTGTAGCACCAGGCTGAGATGAAGCACCATGGCTAACCTGGTGCTGATGCTGATGCTGGTCTGTAGCATCGTGCATCACTGGAGCTGAGCTTTAGCCCCTCCACCTGTTGTGTTTGGTCTTCTCTGGGTGGGTGGAGATGTTCTTTAGATCTGTGGTCATGTTTTCAGCTGGATCTCAGTCCGAAGACTGAGCCTCAGAACAGATATAACCCCTTCTGATTAGCTCGCTCTCTAAACACCTGGATATGTGATGTGTGTAGGAGGTGTGAGTTTGGACAGTTGAAGCTGGAAACAGTGGTTCAGCTGGTAGACCAGCATGGCTGTGGTGTGTTTGGTATTCAGTCTCTTAGCATGATCAGCATGGCCAGGGTTCAAGCAAGTGGTCCAGTGTTTGTGCATGGTTAGCTTCACCAAGCTGGTCTTTTAGCATGACTAGCCTGAGTCAAAGTGGTCTCCAAGCATCACTAACTTGATCAGAATGGTCTATAAGCACAAGCCTAAGTATTGAAGTTTTGGAGTGTGGCTACCTTAAACCAGCATGGTCTCTAAGTATGTCTAGTTTAATGAAGGTGGTCTACAAGCATGACTAGCTTCACCAAAATGTCTTATAAGCACAAGTTTTAGCAATTAATTATTTGTTCATGACTAGCTTAAGGCAATTTGGTCTACTAGCATGAACAACTTGACAAAGCTGGTCTACAATCATCACTAGCTTGATCAGAATGGTCTATAAGCTCAAGCCTAAGTAATAAAGTTTTTGAGTGTGGCTAGCTTGAACCAAGGTGGTCTACAATCATGACTAGCTTTACCAAAATGCTTTATAAGCACAAGTTTCAACAGTTAAAATGAAATTATCTTTGTTTATGTCTAGCTTAGGCCAATTTGGTTTACAAGCATCACTAGTTTCACCAAGGTGGTCTACCTTGTTAATTAGCCATGTACTGAGTATTGACCTGAAAGTACTCATTTACATCTGCATACTGATAAGACACTAAGTACTGATACTGAGTACTGGTCTGAGAGTATTGATTTAATTCTGAGTACTGATCTGACACTAAGTACTGGTACTGGTCTAATACCGAATATTAATTTATTACTGTTGAATCAGACTCTTAGTACTAATGTGATTCTGAGTATTAATACTGATTTGATGCTGAACACTGATGATGTATAAGATATTAATCTGATACTAATTTCTGATCATACACACATTATTGATCATATACTGATTAGTTATCTGATAATGTGAAGCCAATATTGAATACAGATCAAATATTAGTGATCTGACACTGAATACTGATTAAATACTGAGAACTGATGAGAGACTGAATACTGAAATACTGATTGGTTGGATCATCAGTAAAGTTCTATATAAACGTGGTTCCTATCAGGAATCTTCCTTTGACTCTCCGTTGTTATCAGTGGTACTTGAGGAGGTCCTTAAGTTTTTTTTTTTTTTTAAGCCCCAGTTCCTTTCAGTTGTTCTTGAATGTGCACTTAGGTCACGTAACATCTCCTTTTGAATCTCAGTTTCTGGAACTGGTTCCTACAGTTTTTCATCTTTTAAGCCTTTTAGATCCGGTTGCTTCTAAACCACGTTCTTATCAATAGCCCTTCCTCAAGCTCTTCCAGTAGATCAGTGGTTCTCATACTTTTTCCTTTTGAATCTCAGTTATCAGTGGTACTTGGGAAGGTTCTCATTTTAAGCCTTGATTCCTTTTGGGGGTTCTTCAATGTGCACTTAGGTAACGTAACATTTAAAACTTTTAAACCCAGTTCCTATCAATAGATTCTTCCTTAAGCTCTAAGGAAGGTTCTTCAGTTCAACTTTGTTTCTTATCAGTAAATCTTCCTCATGCTTTTTACTTTTGCATCACAGTTGATGTCAATGGTTCCTCCATATGTTCTAGAGATGGTTTTGATTGTGGTGATTATAATGTTACAGTACATTTACATTTACTCTCTTATCCAGAGTGACTTACAAGGTTATTCTTATTAAAGAAGGCAGTTGTAGAGTTAGGAGTCTTGTCCAAGGACTCTTATTGGTGTAGCACAGCATTTAGTCACTCAGATTGGGAACTGAACCGTAGTCTCCAACATGATGTAGTAGCTCACTGGCAGGGGGCGGTGTTATCTTAAACTACACAATACTGTCACATCAACGCACTCTTATCCTTATCTTAACCCTCTCTCTCTCTCTCTCTCACACTCTCTCTTCCTCTCTCTGTCAGTGATTACATCATCAAGGAGAAGTCTGTTCTTCTGCAGAAGAAAGAGAATGAGGGCTTCGGCTTTGTGCTTCGTGGAGCTAAAGGTGAGACACACTCACATTCACACACACTTGTCCTATTGTATTGACGGTACTTGTCTACTACAAGGACTATCCACCTGTGTGTGCATTTGCATATCTATGTCAGCATTTTGTGAAAGTTAAAGTAGCTGGATACTCATTCGAAGATTTTAGACAGCATGGCCTCGACTCAACAACGTCTCAGAAGATTTTCCTGGATATAAAATGAGATTGAGACGGTGGGGTTGGACGCTTTACAGGTTCTGTATGGATCCTGCAGCAGATTTATCCACAGATGTTGCTACAGCTGGACCTGTAGATCCTGTAGCTCTACACTTGTAGGTTAAAGCTGAAGCGGAGTCCTGGACATATCACTGAGATCACTGTTAAAGTTTCTCCTATCACTACTAGGAGTGACTGTCACTGTATGAGATGCTCCTCAGATCATCAATCACACCTGCAGTTTACACTGTGAACTCTTCAGTCCAGGTCAAAGGCAGGATTAAAGTGCTCACCACATGACTCCAAAATACAAACCTGACCATCATCAGATCCCAAACAGAACCTGGATTACTAAAAGCTATAGGGTTCTGTATGGGTTGCTGTGGTGTCTGCATGGGTTGTTGTGGTATCTGTGTGGGTTGCTGTGATATCTGTATGGATTGCTGTGGTATCTGAGTGGGATGCTGTGGTGACTTTATGGATTGCTGTGGTATCTGCATGAGTTGCTGTGGTATCTGTGTGGGTTGCTGTGGCATCTGTATGAGTTACTATGGTATCTGCGTGGGTTGTTGTATTTTTATTTGTATGAGTTGCTGTGGTGACTTTTTGGGTTGCTGTGATATCTGCGTGGGTTGTTCTGGTATCTGTATGTGTTGCTGTGATATCTGTATGGGTTGCTGTGGTATCTGTGTGGGATGCTTGGCTGATCTGTGTAAGGTGTGGTTGTTAATGCACCAGTAGTTTATTGGTTTTCGGTGCTCAGTTGATTGATCTCCTCTGATTGATTTTCCCTCTTTTCTCAGCTTCAGAGCAGCTTTTCTTTTGCAGACATCAATCTGCTCTTCATGTATTTTTTTTCTTTAACAGGAGATCTGTTCTTTATAGCTATTACCTGTTTATACAGTCAGTCTAACACAGGCACACCTGAGAAACAGGAAACACATGTCAGTCCGACAGCTCCGCCCACTTCTCTACAATACAAAGTTACTATATTCACTAATACCACTTGCAATTTTACTACTGTACACAACACAAGCCTTACTGTATGTTCACCATGTCCGGAAGTTCCGCCCACTTCTCTACTACAATACAGAGTTACTATATTGACTAATACCACTTTACTACAACTTTACTACTGTACACAACACAAGCCTTATGTTCACCATGACCAGAAGA
Source organism: Astyanax mexicanus (assembly GCF_023375975.1). Classification (NCBI taxonomy): domain Eukaryota; kingdom Metazoa; phylum Chordata; class Actinopteri; order Characiformes; family Acestrorhamphidae; genus Astyanax; species Astyanax mexicanus. The sequence continues at coordinate 57,890,551 of NC_064413.1, read as the reverse complement.
AGCTCTGCCCACTTCTCTACTACAATACAGAGTTACTATATTCACTAATACCACTTTACTACAACTTTACTACTGTACACAACACAAGCCTTATGTTCACCATGACCAGAAGAAGCTCCGCCCACTTCTCTACTACAATACAGTCACTATATTCACTAATACCACTTTACTACAACTTTACTACTGTACACAACACAAGCCTTATGTTCACCATGACCAGAAGAAGCTCCGCCCACTCCTCTACTACAATACAGAGTTACTATATTCACTAATACCACTTTCCTACAACTTTACTACTGTACACAACACAAGCCTTATGATCACCATGACCAGAAGAAGCTCCGCCCACTTCTCTACTACAATAGAGTTACTATATTCACTAATACCACTTTACTACAACTTTACTACTGTACACAACACAAGCCTTATGTTCACCATGACCAGAAGAAGCTCCACCCACTTCTCTACTACAATACAGAGTTACTATATTCACTAATACCACTTTACTACTACTTTACTACTGTACACAACACAAGCCTTATGTTCACCATGTCCAGAAGAAGCTCCGCCCACTTCTCTACTACAATACAGAGTCACTATATTCACTAATACCACTCTTGCTTTCTCTCTGTAGCTCAGACTCCCATTGAGGAGTTTACTCCGACTCCTGCTTTTCCCGCTCTGCAGTATCTGGAGTCTGTGGACGAAGGGGGCGTGGCCTGGAGGGTGGGACTGCGAATGGGGGACTTCTTGATTGAGGTGAGTGGTGCAATGTATGATGCTGGGAGGCTGGGATGTGTATTATTATATCATATTTTTTTTTATTTCTAATTTTACCTAATTTTTCCACTCACCTTCTCCGTTCATATGTAGGGAACTTGAGTGGTTGGCTGTATCATCATGAAGTAGGAATTTAGATCCCTGGGGATTCCACAGCCCTCCGTCAGTGCTCAGGAGTCAGCAGAGCACTATTAGTGTGTTGAGCTCCAGTGTTGGTGGATTAGCAGCAGTTTGAGAAGATGTGATTGAGGTTCTTGAGTAAATGTCAGAGGAGGTCTGTTCTAGCCTATATCCATCCAGCACTGGTAGCATCATGTGTTGGGGTTGTTGTAGATAGCTGTGGGTGTTTGGACCTGATTAAATGGGGAGAACGTTGGGAACTACGCTTATCACTGGGAATTTCTTTTTCCCAACATTTTACAAACCCGTGTAAACCCTAAAGCTGAAACTCAGCAGTACGCTGAATTGATTTCTGATGGTTTCTGTTGAGTCTCAGTCGGAGCAGATCCACCGAAGTGTTTCTTCACGTCTTCTGTGTTCTTTTCGCTCAGTTTCACACTTCCTATCAGAGGGTGGTGCTGGTACTGGTGCGCTCGGCTAGTCAACCTGCTGCAGCCAAAAGCAGCTCGTCAGTCTGAAGTGGAGGAGCTGTCTTTACACTGCATAGATAATCCCAGCGGAGTGTCTATAAAACATCCAGCTTCAGCTCACATTCACCCCACCGGCCAGGAGAACAAGGAGCTGCTGGGTTAGAACCAGTACAGAGCTCCTCACCAGCTCCTCACCAGTTCACTTCTGATTCCGTTTCAGCGGCTAAAAGTAATGCAGGACTGGCGGCACCCAGAAAACGTTAAGATTGAATGTTAGTTAAGCATCTATGAAGCATCTGTAATGGGCCATCCGAATATAATGATACCGAACAGGTAACTAAAGACTTATTTATGTTTTAACAATTACTTACTGGTGTTTTTATGATAAATCAAATAATTCAGTGTTAATTTAGTTTTAATTCAGCGTTAATTCAGTATTAATTCAGTGTTACTTCAGGGTCAATTCTGTATTAATTCAGGGTTAATTCAGGGTTAATTCAGTATTCAGTGCTGATAGATAATAATAAGCAGCTGCAGGTTGTTGATGTTGATAGTAGGAGCTGATTGGTTTTGTTTAATTGGTTAAATTGAGCTGAAGTGAATCAGTACCAGCTGTATCTGTACAGTAGAGTCTCTGTGTGGTAAAATACTGTAGTATGTGTTTTGTGTGCAGTGAGTTGTGATACTGTCTCTGTTCAGCAGAGGGCAGAGTTCATCATTATACCACATACAATAACTCAGGGGAACTTCTTTCTTCGGCTTTAAAGTGAAAAATGTCTTTATCAGTGTCTTAATGAAAATAATAACAATTATATTATTAGTTATCAAAATACACTATAAATAAATAATATTACATATCACCAGCCTGTAGATTATTCAGTGTCTGTATCTAATCAGTGTCTGTATCTCTCTCTCTCTCAGGTGAATGGAGTGAATGTAGTGAAGGTGGGCCACAGGCAGGTGGTTAATATGATCCGTCAGGGGGGGAACAGCCTCATGGTGAAGGTGGTGATGGTGGCGCGCAATCCTGAGATGGAGGAAGTTCCTAAGAAGAAAGGTCAGAAAAATAATCTCTTTTCATTAGTGCTAAAGTTAATTCACTGTGTAATGCACTAAGCCACTTAGTGTTATGTAATAACATTATAATACACTATGATGAATCAGTTTCTCTGGTTTTACTATTTATAGGTTTATGTTTGAGTAAAATGAACATTGTTGTTTTATTCTATAAACTACAGACAACATTTCTCCCAAATTACAAATAAAAATATTCTCATTTAGAGCATTTATTTACAGAAAATGAGAAATGACTGAAATAACAAAAAAGATGCAGAGCTTTCAGACCTCAAATAATACAAAGAAAACAAGTTCATATTCATAAAGTTTTAAGAGTTCAGAAATAATCAATATTTATATATGGGCTGTAGTGTGTAGGGTTTGGTTTAGAACAGATCTTATCACACATAGTGCACCAACAAGTGAATAAGGCCTTCTAATCAGTATAGTACAATCTTATTATGTCATATAGTAATTATTAAATAGGTCTAGTTTTGGCCACGCCCCCTAATAGTGTACTATATAATGAAAGATGTTGGGCGCAGTGTTTGTGTGTGTTACTGAATAACGTATTTTGTGTTTTTTTAAACACATGATTTTCTCTGATTCAGCTCCTCAGCAAACCAAGCGACTGACGCCGCCGGCCATCACCCTGCGCTCCAAATCCATGACCTCAGAGCTGGAGGAGATGGGTACGACTCGCATTCTGACAATTTTTACTGTATAAAACTCAGATGTGTCTGTAGTTCAGGTAGAGGAATAGATTACTGTGTAGAAATAAAGAATGCTAAAAGCTAATGCTAAAAGCTGAAGCTGCAGCTGCGCTTGTGTATTGTAGTATCTGCTGTGATCTTACTCAGACACATTCTCCCCAGTTAGCTTAAAGAATCAGGCCAAGAAGAAGAATTGAGACTCTACATCATGCAGGTGGAATTGGGCTGACTGTTGTTTATACTCTGCAGTTGGGGTATTCGAATGTGCTGTTCGGACTGTTATACTTACTGTTATACTCACCAGCGCGGGTGATGACCCACGCATCACTTAACCCGAATGTGAGATGAGATCTTGAGCCAGAATTAGACCTGGATTCAAATTAGGCTTGGCTAGTAGTATTTAACCCAGGAATGACTCTTTTATGGTGTTAATAAACCAGTCTGATAAACCAGTACAGATCTGTTAGTCAGATGGTTCCACACTGAATTTATTGTCTCAGCTTATACAGTTTTGCTGGTCAAGCTTTCAACCAATCAGGTCAAACTTCCAAACAATCAAATCTGACTTGTGGCCAATCAAGTCAAATTTCTGACCAATAAAATCTGCCTTTGGACCAATCAGATCAAACTAATAAACGATCAAACCTGACTTGTGACTAATCAGGTCAAACTTTCAGCCAATCAAATCTGGCTTTGGACCAATCAGGCCAAACTTCTGATCAATTAAATCTGGCTTTGGATCAATCAGGTCAAACGTCCAGCCAAGCTGGTCAAACGTCCGACCAATCAAACCTGACTTGAGATAATTAGGTCAAACTTTCGGCCAATCAAATCTGACTTGTGACCAATCAGGTTAAACTTCCGACCAATAAAATCTAGATTTGGAACAATCAAGTCAAACTTCCTATCAGTCAAATCTAGCTTTGTAACCAATCAGGTCAAATTCCTGACCAATCAAGGAAGGTATTCAGTATAGATGGTGGATAAAGTACAATCCTGGTTTAATAAACAAGTTTCAGTCACATACACAGAGCAGCATCACCCCCCCCCCCCCCCCCCCCCCCACCCCCCTCACCCACCTCACCCACCTCACCCCCCTCACCCACAGGAAGATCTGGACAAGTTTTGATCTTTATGAGGAACAAGCTCGCTGAATTAGAGAACAGTTGAGACTTTAATGATCTATAATTTTTAATCCTGTGTAAATGATGGTTTTGGTTCTGATGTTTCTGTTGGTTCTGATGTTTCTGTTGGTTCTGCTTCTGCATCTCTGGACCGGGTTCTGCTCTCAGTAGAGAAAGGTATGTGTTATCATTTTCTCATTTATTTCTCGTCATAATGTTGTATTGTTGTTATTTTATAAAGGCATCAGTTATTTGCGTGTTGTGCTATGTGTTCATGGTGAACTGACCAATAGAATCTTCATATACATTCATATACATATACTTCCATTTCTGTTTGGTTTTCAGTATTTGGTATTAACCTGTGTTAGCGTTAGCATTAGCGTTAGCGCTGCTCTGAGTGCAGCAGGCTGGGTTTCTTCAGTTAGAAACAATAGCTCTGCTGCTGCCAGTTCAGTGTGTGGGTGAGGGTGGCGATTCCCAGGGTAGCAGAGGTCTGCTGTGATAATCAGGACTGTTTCAGTCTGGCATTTACTGTGTGTAGAGTGTGTGTAGATTGTGTGTGTGTGTGTGTGTAGAGAGAGAGTGTGTAGAGTGTAGAGAGTGTGTTTAAAGTGTGTGTATAGAAAGAATATGGAGGAGTTTTATCCTATAGTATATTGTGTTCCTCTGGATTAAATAAATAAATCTCTATATTAATCAGTATTCAGAATGATCAATATGTTATCCAGTTTTAATCTTAATTCTTTTAAGTGATTGTAGATTTAATCAGACTTGTGCGGAACTGTCTGAGATACGTGTGTGAGCTTCACAAAGGCTCACCATTAAATCTTACCAACTATAAACTTATGGCGTAGTTTAGATTGAGGTTTATTTTTAAAGGGTCTCATTTTTTTATGTTGTATCACAACCAGATAAATCATACATCAGTATTTCAGAACTGTGTTTTGTGTTACAGCTGCCTCACCGTGGAAGAAGAAGCCAGGTACAGTGATTGTGAAAGTGCTAAAGGCTACATGTGTGTGTGTGTGTGTGTGTTGTTAATGTGTGTGTGTGTGTGTGTGTTGTGTTTTCAGATCAGTCGGAGGGTCCTCAGCCTCCTGATAAGAAGAGGAGTGTTTACCAAATGGCTCTAAGTAAGACCTGTTTATCCGTTAAGCTAACGTTAAACCGTTAAACACACTGTGTCCAAATACTTGTGGACTCTGCTTCTAACTGAACTGCTTCTAAACACTGCTGACAGAGATGTGCAAAAGCACAGACGCAGCTTGTCTATTCCCTAGAGTAGAGA
>NC_064413.1:57797500-57880000 GCF_023375975.1 Astyanax mexicanus | reverse complement strand
GTGTGGAGGCAGAGCCTCCTCCTCAGCTGGATGACGAAGAGGAGGAGCCTCCTGGTCCAGAGACTTCTCCCGCCCTGCCGCCAGCCCTGCCACCTATTCAGTCATCGGAACGTCCGGATCTAAGCAGCGGCGGTACAGCCAGACGAGAGAGAGAGCGCTACCGTGACTCTCGCAGGAAAAGCACTTCATTCTTCTACTCCTCTGAGGAGGACATGCTGGACGAGATGGAGTCCGGCCAAACCCCATCCGAAACTGGCACCACCCCTCGCCTCCGCCCATCAAAGTCTATCGATGAAGGTCTTTTTTCTAGTGATGCTGGCAGCATGCCACCTGCCTTTGGCCTTCCACAGTATGCCTCAGCCACCCCTCACCATGCCACAACCTTCATCCACCCTCTAACTGGGAAGGTTTTGGACCCTGCAAGCCCCCTGGGTCTGGCTCTAGCTGCTCGAGAACGGGCACTAAAGGATGATCGCCGTACTCGCAGGGAGGAAAGACATTTTGGTCGTCAATTTTCCACTGCTGGAGTGTTTCCCTCTACTACCCACAACCCTCAGCATCCTCAACATCCTCAGCATCCTCAGCATCATCAGCATCCCCAGCATTCTCAGCATCCTCAACATCCTCAGCACCCTCAGCATCCTCAACATCCTCAGCATCCCCAACATCCTCAGCACCCTCAGCATCATCAACATCCCCAGCATCCCCAACATCCTCAGCACCCTCAGCATCCTCAGCCCCCTCAACCCCCACCCCACCCTCCGCACCCTCAGCACCCTCAGCACCCTCAGCCCCCCCACCACCCTCCACAACCTCAGCCCCCACAGCACCCCCAACACCACTCGGCCACTTCCCACTACATACACCAGACACATGCTGCCCATTATCTCAGTGGCACGGGTACCACGCCTACATCAACAGCGCAATCCCCTCTGAGCCGACCACAGTCCCCCCGGATGTTGCAGTTGGGAGGAAGTGGGATGGGTTCTGGGGAATACAGTGGTGATACTGTGGACAGGGAGGGCAAGGAGGTTCAGAAGGTACGTTTTACAGGTGACAGAGCCAATCAGTATCAGACTTTCCTTAGAGAGAGGGAAGGGCATGGAAAGGGGCCAAATCAGGCTCCGCGCAGACCTTCCTTACTGCGCATGGAGAGTGAGGTAAGCAGTAACGCTACCGGCTACATAGGTCATGGTTCCTCCAGCCCTGCCCAAGAATCTGCAAGAGGAGGAGAGAGAACCATGCATAGAGACAGACTGACAGACAGAGAAAGGGAGGAAGAAACAGGAGGAGATCCAGTGGGAGAGAGTGGAGGAAGCGTAATGGTTTTGCCACCTCCAGCTCCATCCGTGGATGTTGCAGATGAGTTTGTGTTTGCAGAACCTCTGCCCCCTCCTTTGCAGTTTGCTAATGGAGTGGATGGATCAACACAGGGAACACCAGTGTACACCCATCATCAGCACCATCAACACCAACAGCACCAACAACAGCAAAATGAACAAAACCCACAGACACAGTCGGCACCACAATCTCTGCAGGACCATAAACCGTTGCATACCCCTGAACCTCCAAAACCCACTGAAGGCTCACAGTCTCTCCCTGACACTCAGTCCCACTCACAGTCCTGTCATCCCTCTGCAATCGTCCATCCCTATCTCTTTCCACCGTCTCCACTGATCCCCCCACCCCAGCTGTGCCCGAAAATACCCCCAGCAAATCCACCGCAACCTCCGCAACCCCCTCAGCCCCCTCTTCCTTCTCCACAGGCAGGAGACTCTGCTGCCTCCAGCCTGACATCCTACGACAGTGAAGTGGCTAATCTGACCCAATCAGCTCTTTCCCCATCGCTTCCATCTCCTCAAACCTTCCCTTCATCCTCTTCTCCCTCTGCTCCGCCCACGTCCTCAGACCCCGCCTCTTTGCACAGGCCTCTACCACTTTTCTATCAGTCCCAGGACCGCAGCGCTACCCTTACCTACGCCACCATGACAACTGCTGCCATAGCCACAGGAAATGCTGCTGTGGTAACGGTCACTATGACGACTCCTTCGGCGAGCATGGCAGTTGTTACCGGTGACCATCACCCACCACCAGTCAAAAACCGTGAGTGGTCGGAAGCAGTGGTGGATTCTGGGATTGAGGACAGCCACAGCAGCAGTGACCATCACATGGAGAAACACATCAGAGAACAGAGAGAAAGGAAACAGCAACAGGAGAGAAGGGTTAGCATCGAGAGCGGCAGGCTGAGGGACGAGGTGAAGGCGGGAAGACGAGTGTCCCTGGAATCATCTATGTCCAACCCTGACAGGCACCCTGTTAAAACACACAACGACATGCACGCCAAAACACAGATGCACAGAAGCAAACCGCCGCCGCCCCCGCTCACTAAGCCACACCCACACCCACACAACGCCATCAGAATGCACCCACACACAGAGGGTGGCCGAAGTGTTCCATCCTTACGCCGTCAGACCAGCGCAGCTCCCAGCTTCTACAGGCCAGACGAGGACGTGATGGGCGAGAGGGCTGTATTGGAGGCGATGATGAAGTCTCCGGGTTTTATGGACCGCCGGCTGAACTCTCCTCTCTCCAGTGTGAAGGCCAGCATCATCAGCGAACTCAGCAACAAGCTGCAGCAGCTGGGGGGCTGGCAGGGTCAAGGGCTGCAGCAGTCCCAAAGGTCAGACGCTGTCTACTACTCCCACAACTAATTTACACACTGCATGATCCTGTAGAACAGCGAATCCCGATGCTGGTCTCTGGAAACTCAGAAAATGCTGGGTTAGCTGGCAGTTAGGACTAATGCAAAAAATAGATAATTCCTGTTGATTAATCTGCTCTTCTCTGATATAAATTGGCTTTTTTAGAATTGTTGTTGCTTTTATATTTGTTGCATCTTAAAACAGCTTTGGTACTAATTTAAGTTGGCTTGATTGAATTGGGGATCACAAAATTAAGGTCCAATCCCATTTCACCCCTTGGCCCTACAACTTACCCCTTCCCCTCTGTTTTGCATGGTCACAGCAAGGGGTATGGGTGTCCCAATTCTTATTAAGGCTGGAAGGGTAGGTTAGGGCAAGGGATAGGGCTTCATATGGAGATCGCTAGTAGTTTGTCTCAGTAGCAGGCTTATCTAACTTGGCCTTTCTACCTTAAATGGTCCATCAGATTGCAACGGCTGCAGCATTTAAAGCAGAAAAATACAATTACAATTTAAAAATACAATTTAATTAAATAAAAGCTAAAAAATCTAATTTCAGCTCCCCATCACAGAGGAATAAAAACATTTCTGCACCATCTCCCCCTTTCTGAAGACATACAATTAAATACGCCCTAAAGTTAACTACAGTTAATCAACAGCTAGGTTATGAACTTTATTCCTTCTGATGACGTATTGGGTGCTTGAAGGATTTCCCAATTCTAACGGAACAATTACACTCAAAAAGAAGGGTTAGGAATAAGTATTAGGGCCGAGGGGTGAACTGGGATTGAGCCTAAGGCTACCTGCAAGGAGCTGGAGGATTGATGGTACTAACCTAGAAAGAGAAACAGGAAATGGACTTTAAAGCCTATGGTTGCATGGCTATAGTGCAAAGTGTTCACTTTTGGTAAAGGAATAACATTAGTTTAGTCTTCAGTGCTAGTAGTTTTGTTTTCCTAGTTACATTAAACACATTTAAATAAATGTTGAGAATAAGTGACAATAGAATTGTGAATAGTTCCTCTAACTATTATTGCATCGCAAATGGATAATTACACCACTTACATTATATCAGTTCCTGTATTACTTTTAATAGAAACACCATTTAGAAGGCTTGAACACACAGCCACTTAATTTTAAATGTGTGTGTGGTCTGTGTGGGCAAGGTTGGGTCTCTCTTCTTTATTTTTTTGGTGTTCTTATTTATTTATTTTATTTATTTCCTATGAATCAGATGCATTGTCCATTAGCTTGTTGAAAAACCTAATTTAATAGTGCTTTTACTGTTACTATATCTCTCAATGCATGACTGTATCCACTTTAATAAGTCTTTAATACATTTGTGGGCTTTTATTATTTATTAATATAAAGCCTGGTGGTAAGGCTGGAGACACTACGGTTGTCAAAACAATGACAAGTTTCCTGTTAGACAATGGAAACGCAGAGAACCCAGCACTCAGCCCTGCAGAACTCTGTAATGTCGTCTCAGAATGATGCCCTGTCAGTGCTAGGATTGGTGTCATTCACAGCTGGAGTAGTTCTAAATTCCTGGTCAGGCAGTGAACGCCTCGTGTGCTCGAAAAAGCACATTCTGTATTCACCCCAAAGGCAGTTTTTATGATTTTCTATTCCTGTGTATTTTCTCTTTCTGGTTTATCTCTCCCCTCTCTATCATTACCTATTGCTCTTGCAGGTTTTCAGAAGACCTGTCTTCATTACTTCCCACAGGTCATGCCCAGCCATCCCTCCTCCCCACCTCTGCTCAGACACTTCAGAGAGCTCTGTCCCCCACTTCACCTACTGTTCCGTTACCCCCGACTATTACCCCTAACCCCTTAACCCCAGCCATGTCCCCTAACCCTCTGACCCCCACACTTACCTCAACCTTACCCCCAAACCCTTTAGCCCCTAATTCTTTAACCCCCACCCCTTTTACCACTAACCCATTAACTCCAAATCTCAGTCCAAACCCCTTAACTCCTACAATAACCACTAATCCTGTCCCCTCCTCGCCTCTGACCCCAACCCTGAACCCAAATCCGCTGCCTACCAGTCCTCTGACCCCCAGCCTGACGCCTCTTCCTCTCGCCCAGTGCCCGGCTCAACCCCCTCCCTACGTCAACTGGACCCACTCTCCTTCTCCTCTCTCATTTTCTCACTGTCCTTTGTCTCCTCCCTCTCTCCCCCACGCCCCTCTATCTCCTCTGTCCCTCGCCCACGCTCCTCTATCCCCTCCAACATACGCTCATCCTCCCATCTCACCTATATCTCTCACTCATCCACCTCTTTCTCCTTCCTCCCTCTCTCATCCCCCTCTTTCCCCATCCTACTCCCCGTACCCCACTTCCCCGAAGCATCGCGCCAAGTATCGCGCTAAGGCCATGGAGCTGTTTTCTGCCTCGGAGTCGCGGCGCTCAGAGTGTCACGGTCAGCGCCGCCGAGCTCCGAGTCCGCTAATCTCCTGCTCGGACCGACCGCAGCCGGGTCCTCCACGTCCGTCCTCCCTCCCTCTCTTCCCTTCCGCCCCTCTCTTCGGATCTCCATTTGATTTGCAGGCTCCCCTCACTCCTCCTTCCAGCACCCATCCTCTAGCCGAGCACTTCTTCCCTCAGACGCCGCCGCTAATGTCATCTTCCTCCGCCCAGCCGCCTAACCCCTTGCTAGTCTCTCGCTCCCTTTCCCCTACCCACTTCCTGTCTGGTGGATCCTCCCCTTCCTGTATGAGCTACCCACCAACCCTCACACCTCCTCCACCCAACCGACCTTTTGCATCCAAGCCCCTCCCTTACTGGAGCAAATACGACGTCGCTGATTGGCTAACCTACCTGAACCTGGCGGAGCATCGAGAGCGTTTTCTGGACAATGAGATTGATGGCTCTCACCTGCCATCTCTGACCAAGGAGGACTTTCTGGATCTCGGAGTAAGCCGTGTCGGACATCGCATGAACATCGAACGTGCGTTAAAGAGGCTTACCGACAGGTGAGGAGAACCAGAAACCGACAGGCAGAACACATGCTGTCCAAACCACTTTTAAAGAGTTTTAGATCTAAATCCAAAAACAGAAACGTAAAGAACAATTAATATTTATGTTTTTCATTAAATACCTGTTTGTAAATTTATTTAGCTCTTTGGTTTAACTATCTTTGGTAACCCAATAATGCAATATACATATGACATTTTCCCAAATATTCTAATAGTGATGGCAATGGCCAAGAAAAAACTGTCCCCAGGACCAGACTTGGGACATTCATGCATCTTGGCATCATGTTCTCCTCCACCAGTCTTACACATTGCTTTTGGATAACTTTATGCTGCTTTACTCCTGGTGCAAAAATTCAAGCAGTTCAGTTTGGTGGTTTGATGGTTTGTGATCATCCATCTTCCTCTTGATTATATTCCAGAGGACTTTAATTTGGTTAAATCAAAGAAATTCTGTATATTATATAGTGTGTACAGGTTTAAATCTGCTCTATAAATAAATGACATACTTTATCCTGGATGGTGAATTGTAGTGTGTCTGGTGCAGGAGTCACCTCTTTTCTTTTCTTAAGAACGTCTGAAGTCTCATTGTTTTTCTTCTCGTTGTTTCTTGTTGGTTCAGGCTGTCGTCTCCATTCTCCGTATCTACCGTTTCCTCCGAGGGTCTGAACGAGCGTCTGAGGGACGAGGGCAGTCAGAGCTGAGGACGTTCTACACCGCAGACTGAGCAGGGCTATGAACTGGGACAACAGTACGTGGGAGAAGACAGCGTCTCTAAAGACGGTGACGCTGTACGAGCAGCGTAAACGACTCTTAAACACTCGGTCATCCCCCAGGGAGACTGAACTCTGCATCTCTTCTACTCTGTGTTAATCTGCTCCACCACTTCGGATCAGCGCCGTCCCCGGAGACGGGGGGACAGGACCTCGTCAGATGGACGAGTGGGACCTGCAGTGCATTCCTCTTGATCCTTCATGAACTGAAGTGAGAGCCGGCTTGATTTTGTTTACTGACGACGTCGAGGGCGGTGTTCCTCTGCTGCTGAACGCCAATCGCGCTGATGTAAAGTTTATTGATTAGTAATACAATGATCTTTATTGTTGTAAAACTTTGTGCAGCCAATGTTCTCCTCACCCTCAGCATCAAACACACGCCAATGAGGAAGAGGAGGTTGATGGTGGTGATGACAGTGGTGATGGTGATAATGATGATGAGGGTGATTAAGGAACATTTGCACTACGATTTCTATTTCCATTCATAATAATAATGATAATGATGATGATAATGGTAATAAGAATAATAATCAGCATTTAACAGTTAAGTACATAAACATTATAACGCTGTAAGCATAATCGGTCTTCCAGATAGCAGAACGCAGTGAATCCTCCCTTCGGGTTTAGTTTCTCTTCATCTGCTCTCTGTGCAGCTTACACACACACACACACACACACACACACACACACACACACACAAACACATACACACACACAAATCAGACACAAACACATGTACACACAAAAACAACACACACCTATATAAGTGTGTAAGAGTGTGTGTGGAGGTGGGCTCAGAGAGAATAGGATAACTTCATTTTATTTGAGAGAATATTTTAGGAAATTATTAGTAAAATCTATGAAATTATTGAGAACTTGGATATATATAAATATATAAATACATTATGAAGATGTTTATGCAGAGTTATTTAGATTTATCAGGTATTTCTGTTGCTATGTAAGAATGATATTTATGATGGTGATGATCTGAGATTAATGATTAAGATGTTTGAATAAATGATAATTATACTCCAGCTCCCACTGTTCTTGTTATGACCTGAATAAAACTCAAATATCCAGCCCCAAAACCTTATAGATTCCAACTATCACACCATCAGATCTCCTAATATCAGCCATTAAACCATCAAATGTTTGAATTCCGACCTTCAAACCACCCAGTCCCAAACATTAAACCCCACCTAACCCTAAACCATCCAACCCTGACCCATTCAGTCCTAACCCATCCAACCTTGACCCATCCAACCTTGACCCATCCAACCCCAAACCATTCAATCCTAAATTATATAATCCCAACCATCTTAACCCTAAACCATCTAATCATCAACTATTCAACCCCAACCATCCAACCCTAAACTACTGTATATACTCCCAACCATCCAACCCTTAAAACATTCAACCTAAACCATCTGACCCAAACCATCCAACCCTAAACTATATAATCCCAACCATTCAACCCAAACCATCCTAAACTACATAATCCCAACCACCCAACCCTAAACTATATAATCCCAACCATTCAACCCAAACCATCCTAAACTACATAATCCCAACCACCCAACCCTAAACTATATAATCCCAATCATCCAAATCTAAACCATTCAACCCCAGCCATCCAATCCTCAACCGCCCAACCCTTACCCATCCACCCCTAAACCATCCAATTCTAAAATACAAATCAACTATTTTCAACCATTTCAGACTAGACCATTTTAAAGATCAAATTCTGTTCCCAAGTGTTGCATCTCCAACAGGTAAAAATACATCTACACTGATCTAGGAGCAGTTTTACTTTCACACACAGTCTCAGGTTGAGTTACACTTGTAATAATTTATCATATCCTTTTTTCTGCATGGGACTGTACTGAGTACTAGCTAAACCTGAAGAACTGCGACCGCAGGAGCTGCAGTTCTGACCGCCGGGCTGGAGAACGAGTGCTGGACGTGATGACGAGTGGAAAACAGGAAGCTGAGTAGATGTGGTGCCCTTTTTGGTTACTCACCACCTCCAAACATTTCCTGCTATTTCCAGCTGCTGTTTTTAAATGACATCACAGTAATTAGCATTTAAAGGGTGTATTTTTAGTAGTGATGATGCGAATGTCTGTCGGGGTGAAAGGAAATGAACAGCTGCTCTAAACAAATAAAAACACAGACACCATTAGGGCTGATGCATTCTGGTACTTTAGGCATGAAGCTGTGGAGCTGTGGAACTGTGTTCTGTGGAATTCAGAAGCTCTGATCAATACTTTAGGATACAGGGATGAGTTGGAAAGATGGGAATAGAATCCTTGCCTCACTAATGCTCACTAATTTCTTGGTCCCAGAGATTTTTCTTAAAGCCACTGGAGGAAAACGTATAGTGTTCTGGCTGGGTTCCTCCTGTTCCTCCTTATCCGAAGGAGCAGATCCTGGTCGTGCTCTCCTGGTGTAACAGGATCTTCCCCTGTGTCCTGGTATCTCCCGGTATCTCCTGCTATCTCCTCCATGACCTTGAGACTGTGCTAGGAGACACAGCAAACCTCCTTACAACAGCACCTACAGATATTCCATCCTGGAGGAGCCGGGCGACCTGTGCTACCTTTACGGTCTGCAGGTATCGCCTCCTGCTACCAGTAGTGATAAAAACAGTAGTGACAGAAGATTACGTGAGGATGAATCCGACTGAATGGTCAGGTTGATATCCCTGAAGTTGAACTGATGTTGTGCTAAACTCATCAATCAGTCAATCAATCAACCTTTATTTTAACTTGTGAGTACGTTGAGGGTGAACCTTATTACAAGGCAGGGGGAAAAATAATGATTAATAAAAGAAAAACACATTAAATAAATATATTTATTTATTTATAAAATTTAAAATAAAGTAACAAATAATAGATGTACACGTAAAGTATAAAATAAAATGATGACTGATAAGTAATGGTATTGTATAATTAATAATAATGAACTAACTATCATAAGAATCTAAATTAATAAATGAATTAAATAAATACATTTAAATAATAAGAGAAAGGATAAACTCAGTTAAAACAGTCACAGTTTATAAACTCTATAAACATTAATGTTATGTGTAGGCCATGCCCACATCTGTTTTAAATGAACTAAAGAAGAGCTACAGATAAAATAATTACATTAATCATAAAACCAGCAGCAGAACTCATGCAGGGGTGTGTGTGTGTGTGTGTGTGTGTGTGGCTGATTGCCATGGTAACGGACAGTAAATCTATATGAGGGCCATCACGTGACTGACCACTGTGTGCGGGCACAGTTGCCATGGTGACGGAGGATGACAGTGTGACAGTCTGCACAAGCGTAGCATGACTCACTCTCTTACTTCACCCCCCACCACACACACACACACTCTCACACACACACACACACACACACTCTCACACACACATAGACACTAATTAACTCACATGATTGTTCTTGTCACAGAGTTGTGATTTGGCCTGAGGGTCAAACTCACATTCTCCAACACACCAACTCATTAACACACACACACTTAATCAATACAGTCAGTATCTAATACAAACTATTATTAATTACATACTTATCTGTGTAAATGTAATGAAATGTAATGGAATATAATGAAATGTAATGAAATGTAATGTAATGTAATGAAATATATCTTTATAGATTATATATTATTTGCTAAATCTGTTCTGTAACTGAAAGGAGGATCTAGTTTAGACCCTGTTGGTTTCTCTATGCTGGATATAAGATTGAGACGGTTGGGTTTGGAGGTTCTACAGGTTCTGTATGGATCCTGCAGCACATTTACCCACAGATGTTGCTACAGCTGGGCCTGTAGATCCTGTAGCTCTACACTCGTAGGCTGAAGCTGAAGCTGAGTCCCAGCTGCTCCATAAATGCTGGATTGGTGATAAATCTGGAGATCTGCAGGACGAGGAAGTGCTGCAATCTGGTGGAGACTGTGTTACTGGGAAACCCTTGCTGTGTGTGGGTGAACATTATCCTGCTGAAAAATGCTGCTGTTATCAGCTGGAAGTTCTGCAGGAGAGAAAGCAGCAACACATGGATCTGCAGGATGTTCTGCACAGATCACTGTTAGTAATGTTCCTCCTATCACTACTAGGGGAGACTGACTGTCGCAGATCATCAGTCATACCTGCAGTTTACACTGTGAACTCTTCAGTCCAGGCCAAAGGCAGGTTTGAAGATTAACAACAAGCCTCCAAACTCAAACCTGACCTAAATCAGATCCCAAACAGAACCTGAATTTGTTACTAGAGATGATACAGTTTCAGTCTGTAGCAGTGCAGGTTTTTCATTCATTAAAGCCTCTGCAGCATTACACTTGTGTTACATTTGCGTTGCACACTACTTCTGAATTGGTAGATGTTAATATGATGGTTGTTAATATGAGACACATACAAACACATACTTTCTTTCTCTCTCACACACACACACACAGTCAGACAGTGTGTGTGTGTGTATGGATAGTCAGCTCAATTTAGCTGCCCTAAAACATGATCACACACACACACTCACAGCAACATAGCAACAGTTGCTACTGAGTGTGTGTATGCATAGCATGTGAAAAGTGTGTGTGTGTGTGTATAGTCTGTGTGTTTCTGTGTTTAGTGTGCATATGTGTGTGTATAGTGTGTATATAGTGTGTGTATAGTTTGTGTGTGTGTATAGTGTGTTTAGTGTGCATATGTGTGTGTATAGTGTGTATATAGTGTGTGTATAGTTTATGTGTGTGTATAGTGTGTATATAGTGTGTGTATAGTTTATGTGTGTGTATAGTGTGTATATAGTGTGTGTATAGTTTATGTGTGTGTATAGTGTGTTTAGTGTGCATAATAGTATGTGTGTTGATTGAAGAAATGTAAATTCTGTTATATACTGTATGCACCAATGGCCAATGAATATAAGGTTTAATGCAGGTGTGTGTAAGAGTGTGTATATCTGGAAGTGTGTGTGTGTGTGTGTGTGTGTGTGTGTGTTGTGACCTTTTGCGTGTTGTTTATTTTGGGACGTCTCTGCTGCATGGTGGAATGTTTGGGAGGGGATTCTATTCCTGCTGCCAGATTCCTGCACACACACACACACACTCTGTTACACACTCACACACTTTCAAACACACTCTCTCTCACACACACACTCTTACACACTCTCTTACACACACTCTCCCACTCTGGTGTGTTGGTGTTGGTGGAGGTTGGAGTGTGTTTAGGGATTGGGGCAGCAGCATGTCGGACCCGGAGCCGGAGCCACAGGAGGACCCGAGCCGGAGCTTCTGGATGGTGAGAGAACTTCAGAGAGAGAGAAAGAGAGAGAGAGAGACAGGGAGAGAGAGAGACAGAGAGAGAGACAGGGAGAGAGAGACATTCACTCAGTGCTGGAGTTCAGTTCTGTAGTACAGTCTAATAGTTCTATTGGTTCTGTAAGGTTCTATTGGTTCTGTAAGGTTCTATTGGTTTTGTACATTTCTATAGTTTCTGTAAGGTTCTATATGTTCTGTAAGGTTCTATAGTTTCTACAAGGTTCTATGGTTTCTACAAGGTTCTATACATTCTGTAAGTTTCTGTAAGGTTCCATAGGTTCTGTAAGTTTTATAGTTTCTGTAAGGTTCTATAGGTTCTGTACGTTTCTATAGGTTCTATAGTTTCTGTAAGGTTCTATAGGTTCTGTAAGTTTTATAGTTTCTGTAAAGTTCCATAGGTTCTGTAAGTTTTATAGTTTCTGTAAGGTTCTATAGGTTCTGTACGTTTCTATAGGTTCTATAGTTTCTGTAAGGTTCTATAGGTTCTGTAAGTTTCTATAGGTTCTATAGTTTCTGTAAGGTTCTATAGGTTCTGTAAGTTTCTATAGGTTCTATAGTTTCTGTAAGGTTCTATAGGTTCTGTATGTTTCTATAGGTTCTATAGTTTCTGTAAGGTTCTATAGTTTCTGTAAGGTTCTATAGGTTCTGTACATTTCTATAGGTTCTATAGGTTCTGTAAGTTTCTATAGGTTCTGTAAGTTTCTATAGGTTCTATAGTTTCTGTAAGGTTCTTTAGGTTCTGTAAGGTTCTATACATTCTGTAAGTTCTCCAGAAGATCTGCGTCTGTAAACAGTGTTTGATTGTATGGATATTGAAAGAAGCTGGTTCAGCAGAATCTTTAGGAACAGTGTTCTTAAATTAGTTTGTGAGAAAAGTCGTAGCAGAAGTGTGTGACCATGTGTGTTTATAACATGCAGAATGTAACACTGTATTATTAATGCTTATACATTTTTAATGCTTAACCTACTTAACAGAGAACATTATAACAATGTTTAGCAAAGGTTTTAGGAAAGTTAGACTGTATTTACCTGTATCTCTGTAGGATATACAACCAATATTTTTTTTTAATGACTGGAATATAGAAGATGCATTTGTTACCCTGAATGGCATGATCAAATATTCATACTGTCCCATAGTACTTAAAGGGCACTTTTCTATTCATCTCCTTCTGTCCACCTGTAATTAACTCTATATAACATTAGAATAAACTCTAATAAACATAAAGTCAGTGATCAGCGAGAGTGTCTACATAGCTGATTAAAGATGATTACAACTGATGTTTATTTGAGTTTAGTATTCTAAAGTTATAGAGTTAATTACAGGTAGAGACTCACTGATCACTGACTTCATTCATGTTTTTTTTATTTATTATTCTAAAGTTATATAGAGTTAATTACAGGTAGATACTCTCACTAATCACTGACTTTATGTTTATGTGGGTTTAGTATTCTAATGTTATATAGAGTTAATTAAAGGTCTTCTTATGCACTATGGGACAGTATGAATATTTGATCATGCCCTTCAGTGTAACAAATGCACCTCCTATGTTCCAGTCTTGTATAAATGAACTGGTTATAGCCTATATAGATAATATCTTAATGGCATTGTTTACATTCAGTTTGTGATGAACTCTGGCGAGGTTTTGAGGATAGGGGCGTGGCCTGGGCAAGTATATTCTTACAGTGGGTGAAGTGGGAGGGGTTGATGACTTGATTAAAGACAGTAAAATAGGTGGAAAATGTTGTTACATGTGGGATATTGCGTTCTTAACATGAGTTAAAGATTAAAAAAATCCTATAGTGTGAGACGGGTCAAATGCCTTCAGCCTCAATCACCCTGATCCATCTTAGCTAAACACAGGGGAAGTTGATGCTTCCAGCGTAGTAATAGTCACAGTACTGTCCTAACGTAGCCCACGCAAACTTTGTATTTTATAACCACAAACCATGAACAAGACAAAATACATAACAGGGCAAAACATAGATAGATAGATGAAAAAAATAATTACTGTAGCAAAGTATAGATAACATACATTTGTACTTAAGTAATGTGACGAAGTATTTGTATTTCAATAATTCACAGACGCTTTTATAATATTTTGAATCTTAATTTGAATCTTCCATAGTATTCCATTTCTTACTGTGCTCTCTTATTGTACTACTCCTATTGTTGTTTATTTCTACTGTGTTGTGTAACTGGTACTGGCTGCTACATTTAAGTCTATCTGTCTATCTATCTATCTATCTATCTATCTATCTATCTATCTGTGGACAATTAGTGGCAGTAGAAGCATTTCAAAGGTTTGATCATTTAAATGGTAAAAGCAGGATTAAACAGTAAAACCCATGAAATATTGTTTATTATTTGATATAATAAAAGTATATATTCAGCTAACGATACTGATATTTTTTACTCTATTAATAAAGTATGAATTTATGTCATCTATTATTTTCTGAATCTTTAACTTCTAATAAATTCTGAAAAGTCATTTGTAATGAAGTATGCATCCTACTGTTATACATTAATATATCTCCAGATTGTGCAGGGTTTACTGTTCTGAAGTGTGTGTGTGTGTATATATCTGTGTGTGTGTGTGTGTGTGTGTGTGTGTATATATCTGTGTGTGTGTGTGTGTGTATATATCTGTGTGTGTGTGTGTGTGTGCGTGTATATATCTGTGTGTGTGTGTGTGTGTGTGTGTGTGTGTTTGTGTATATATCTGTGTGTGTGTGTGTGTGTATCCTCCAGCCCGGTAACTACGTGGCGACGGTGCAGCGGACGCCAAACTGTTTCCAGGTGTGTGAGGACGTGGTGGCGTGCTTTAAGGACCGGGCGCGGGTGGAGCGGCACTACGCCCAGCAGCTGAAGGAGTGGAGCAGCAAGTGGAAAAGCATCATAGACAACAGTGAGGACACACCCCCCGGCCACTTTATCAGAAACACCATTGTATTATTTAAGAGATACTCACTTTTTCATATAGTAATCATACGACTCAGCACAATCACCATGTGAGGAACGCTAGAACCAGGAAAGGCAGAAACACGTGCTGAATAAAATCAGGTTTTTATTTACAGAGAGTAAAATAAACGATATAATCAGGGCAGCAGAAATAAAGAACATACCAGAATCATACTGAGGGACAGGCTAGAGAGAAGTTAAAGGAACAGAAACAGATCATAAACATGAAAACAGGAAAGCAAGAAAAAACGCTGTAACAGAGCTGGAGAACCAGGTAATACTCTGCAACAAGAGAAAGGAACAATGGACATTAAATACACTGTGTCGCATGCTCAGCAGCATCTTTGTAGTCCATGGGCTGAGCATGCTGGGAGTTCGAGTCTTTAGGAGTAACAGCGACTAGAAAAGGCAGACTGACAACATCAGGCGTGACACACCATTAATATATATAAAATCAATAAAAAATAATATAGAAAGAAAACTCAAATAATAGGAAACTCTGTTTTTAGAAGAAAAATAGACTATTTGCAATTAACTTAAAAAATAAATATAAATGAATACACGTATAACTCTCTCTGTCTCTCTGTCTCTATCACTCTCTCTCTCTCTCTGTCACTCTCTCTCTCTCTCTCTCTCTCTCTCTCTGTCTCTCTCTGTCTCTGTCACTCTCTCTCTCTCTGTCTGTCTCTCTCTCTCTCTGTCTCTCTGTCTCTCTCTCTCTCTGTCTCTCTCTCAGGGCCTCTGTATGGTTCTTTGATGCGAGCGTTTCAGAGTTTCTTCTCCTCCGCTGAGCGTCTCTCCGTCCTGCACTCGTCTATCTCTCGCTCGCTGGTGGAGGAGGATGGTGAGCGGATTCACGTCTGGCAGAAAGAAGCGTTTAAACGCAAAATGTTCATAGGATTTCGGGAGTCACATGACTTCGAGACGGCGTTCGCACGCGCTCAGAAGCCCTGGGTGAAAAAACTGAACAAGGTAAAGATCAGACCTGTCCTCAGTGTGTCCCAACATTACTGCAGGAATACACTCTGAGAGTGTGTGTGTGTGTGTGTATGTGTGTGTGTGTGTGTGTGTGTGTTTGTGTATAATGTGTGTGTGTGTGTGTGCAGCTGGATAAAGCTCAGAGGGAGTATAATAAGTCGTGTGAGAGGGAGCAGAGTGCGCTGGATAAAGAGCGTCAGGCCAAAAACAACCCCGGCGTGAACGAACTCACACTCACCAAGATCCAGCAGAACTGCGAGAGAGCAGCGCAAGAGCGCGACAAGGTGAGGACACTCTCTCGCACCAATCAACTCCCACCAATCAACTCACTTACACCAATCAACTCACTCACACCAAGATCCAGCAGAACCGCAAGAGAGCGGCGCACGAGCGCAACAAGGTGAGGACACTCATACGGATCAACTCACAAATCAGCTCACTATCACCAATCAACTCATGAATCAACTCACTCACACAAATTAACTCACTCACACCAATCAACTCACCAGAATCAACTCAGTCGCATGAATCAATTCACTCGCACCAATCAACTCACACCAACCAACTCACTCCAACCAACTCACTCCAATCAACTCACTCCAACCAACTCACTCCAACCAACTCACTCCAACCAACTCACTCCAATCAACTCACATGATTCAACTTACACGATTCAGCTCATATGAATCAACTCACACAATTCAGCTCACTCAAACGAATCAACTCACAAGAATCAACTCACTCTGATAAATCTGCTGTCTCAGATGAATTAACTTGCTATGAACAATCCACTCAGACCAATCGGCTCACTTAATGAATCATCTTAAGCAAGAAAATCAACTCACTCATATGAATCATCTCAAATGAATCAACTCACTCTCATAAATAAACTCACTCACACCAATCTGTGTGGGTGTGTGCTTGTGTGCGTGTGTCCGTGTGTGTGTGTGTGTGTGTTCAGGCCCGGGATCGGTATGAGAAGGTTCTGGATGATGTAACAGGATACGCCCCCCGTTATATGGAGGAGATGGAGTCGGTGTTCGACCAATCACAGGAGCAGGAAAGGAAACGCATCAGCTTCCTCAAACAGACCTTCCTGTCCATCCACAGACACCTCGACGTCACCAACAACGATAGGTCTCACAGCACACAGTACCACAGCAACTCATCTGTAGCACCATGGCAACCACCCAGCAGCACACTAACACCAATCTAAAATACACACACTACCACCTTACCAATTATTTAGGACACCAGAGCAAGTAGTAGTATCAATAGTAGGAGAATAGTGACCACTTAGCAACACCATACCGACCACCTGTAGCACCATAACAACCACCTTCAGCAGAATAGTGACCACATAGCAACGTCATAGCAATGTAACAGCATAGAAACCACTTAGGAACTGCATAGCAACAATATGTAGCAGCATCTCAACCACCTGTAGCAGTTTTATCACAACTTAACAACATCGTAACTACTTAACAACATTACATTAACATTTACCATATGTATCTGATTACTGTGATATTATATCATTATCTAGATTTTAGACACTAGAATAAACAGATACATCAAGTTTATATACTGATAGATACAGTCAGTATGGATACCTACAAGAAACGTGTTCATTTAGACATCAGCACCATAACAACCATGCATGCATCATAGCAACCACCTGTAGAGGAATAGCAACTATCTAGTAATAATAACCACCTATGTTCTATGTTGCATAGCAACCATAGAAATGGATAATGATTAAAACTGCTTAGCAACAGAATACCATCTATCCAACAACAGAAACCTCAAGAAACATCAAAGCAACCACCAAGTAACTCCACACCAACCACTTTAAACTGTTGTACTGTTGAGAGTACAGTAATCAGATAGATAGATAGATAGATAGATAGATAGATAGATAGATAGATAGATAGATAGATAGATAGATAGATAGATAGATAGATAGATAGATACTTTATTTATCCCGAAGGAAATTTAATCAGTAAACTGTCCAATCAGATTCTTACACTGTTAATCCCTTAATCAAACTTCTTAAACTTTAAAAACACGGTATTATTTATTAATGTATTTTTATTAGTTATTATTTTAGTTTACCATATAATTTAATACATGATTAGGTTAATACTGTAAGATTGATTGATTGATTGATTGATTAGAGTTTTATATACATTTAAATGCATAAACCTTTAAGTATTGTGGGTTATTAGATTTATTCTCTCACAGTCTGACCACCAGACAGCTCCAAACCCCCAGTTTTTCAAAAATGATGAATTTGGTTGATTGGAGGATAATTTTATTTAATTAAATAGTCCTTATCTACAGATCTGAAAAAAAAACATTTCTCCCAAATTACAAATAAAAATATTCTCATTTAGAGCATTTATTTACAGAAAATGAGAAATGACTGAAATAACAAAAAAGATGCAGAACTTTCAGATCTCAAATAATACAAAGAAAACAAGTTCATATTCATAAAGTTTTAAGAGTTCAGAAATAATCAATATTTGGTGGAATAATCCTGGTTTTTAATCACATTTTTTTTCATGCATCTTGGCATCATGTTCTCCTCCACCAGTCTTACACACTGCTTTTGGATAACTTTATGCTGCTTTACTCCTGGTGCAAAAATTCAAGCAGTTCAGTTTGGTGGTTTGATGGTTTGATTATATTCCAGAGGTTTTCAATTTGATAAAAAAAAAAAAAAACTCATAATTTTTAGGTAATCTCTTATTTTTGTTCCTGTTAAGATTCTGTGTTTATTCAGATTTAGTGTTTAGACTGTTATCTCACAGTTTGGCCACCAAGGGGCTCCAAACCCCATAGTTACTTAATGAATTTACTTTAATAAAGCAAAGCTGTTCTTTTAAAATGTAAATAAGTGGGGCTGGGCAAAAACATTTCTGTATAACAAGGGGCTTGTACATTCTTTTGGGGGCGTGGCTAAAACTAGGAACATAAATAGAGTGGAATGAATGCAGGACCAGGTTGCATTTGTGTTTGTTTCTGTTCCCGCATTCTCCACCAGTGCTCAGTAAATTCTGTATATGGATGTTATAAGGTGTGTGTAATGCGTATAATGTGTGTGTGTGTTTGTGTGTATTGCAGTATAAAGGCTGTGTACAGTGAACTCCACCACACTCTGATGTCCATCTGTGAACAGGATGATTTACGCTGGTGGAGGAACAACCACGGCCCAGGCATGACCACTGATTGGCCGTCACTGCAGGTGGGCGGAGTCTGTAATAAATCATAAGTGTGTCTACAAAGACCTCACTGAAACCTCAGAACTGCCTAAACGTGTGTGTGTGTGTGTGTGTGTGTGTGTGTGTGTGTAGGAGTGGGTTCCTCCAGTTAGGAAGAAGAAACCAGGAAAGAAGCCAAAGCCTGTAACCGTAGACACCAAAGCGTATGTTTACCATTATCCCCATTATCACTATAATCCCCATTATCACTATAATCACCATAATCACCATTATCACCATAATCACCATAATCATAATCATGATAATTCAGCTGTTTTACAGATATAACATATTTTTTAACTGTCATTAGCATCTTTATCATCCCCATCACCATCATCATCGTAATCACTTTACAGTCTTCTTCACAATTACTTTCAGCAATATAATCACTTTAATCACAGTAAAAAGCTCTCAATATTATCATCACCATAATCACCATCAGTGTTATTCACCAACACCATCACTATTTCTATGACAATTACAGGTACCACTGTTATCATCACCACCAACACATCTGCATCACTAACACTAATGAAGCACTATCATAAACTATTGCACTATTTCTATAACTATTGATACCATCACCATCTTCATTAAATCATTATCACCATCACAACCATCACCACCCTCACTACAATCATTACCATCACTTTTATCACCACTTTCATTACCACCACTATTATCATCATCATCAATACCATTACCACCCTTATTACCATCATTATCACCATCATTATTACCATTACCACCCTTATTACCATCATTATCACCATCATTATCACCATCACGACCCTGATTACAACCATCACCATCATTATCACCATTACCACCCTGATTACCATCATTATCACCACCACCACCCTGATTACAACCATCACCATCATTATCACCATCACCACCCTGATTACCATCATTATCACCATCACGACCCTGATTACAACCATCACCATCATTATCACCATCACCACCCTGATTACCATCATTATCACCATCACCACCCTGATTACAACCATCACCATCATTATCACCACCACGACCCTGATTACAACCATCACCATCATTATCACCACCATCACTACCATCACCAGCTTCATTACCATTACATCTGTCACCATCAGGGTGGATTTGAGTATTAATTTTATCATTGTGTTTTATCTCCCTCTCTCTCAGGGTTATGATTGGAGGAGTGCGAGTGAAAGCTCTGTATGATTATGTTGGGGAGGAGGCTGATGAACTGTCATTCAAAGCAGGTAACCCCGCCCACTTTATAATGACATCATAACAGTTTATAACAGTTTATTTGCTGTTGGGTTTAGAAGCAAAAATCAGGTTTGATTGTTCAGTAAATGTATTAAATACACATCCTCTTACACACCAATCAGTGTTGAGTATAGGGAGACTCCGCCCACATAGGTGATGATGTCAGGATGTAGTAAAGTGGTTTAAGTGGCTCAGTCTCTAAACTGCAGTGTGAAACTATTTAAAACTAACCAGATTAAATACAGATTGTGTGTGTGTGTGTGTGTGTTTTTATGTCTGTGTGTGTGTGTGTGTGTATCTACCTGTAAAGGGGAGGAGTTTCTGAAGGTGGAGGATGAAGATGAGCAAGGCTGGTGTCGTGGAGTAAAAGAGGGCGGAGTCGAAGGCTTCTATCCAGCCAATTACGCTCATGTGGAGCAGGGACATCATCAGGATGCACAGGAAACCTGATTGGATGGAGTTTTTCATTAAGTCACAGAAAGCATGTGAACGTCTTCATTATGATGTCATGGTGATGTCATCATGACCTCAGATATCAGCGCTGAGCAGGAGAACACACGGACCAGAACTCAGAACCACTATATACTGAACATGAGAGTAAATCAGAAACACAGTATTATTACTATTTATTAAATATATCACATCTCTGTATTGTTTTTCCTGTGGCCACCAGAAGGCGATTTAAATTATGAAACGGTATTTGTTGTGGTGCTTCCTGAGCCTGATTTAAAGTGTTTTACCTTCCAGGTTAAAGTGAATAGAATTTTATAATGTTATTAATCAGTATTAATGATAATTAGCCATATTTAGATGTTACGCATAATTAATTATTAAATCTGCTGCGATTAAAAAAACTGTACACAAATAAAAATCTATTAAAGTTCAGTAAATACATCAGTACTGGTCTGGCTTTTATCTGATTCCATGAATCCTGATTTGTCCTCCTGGAATATCCCCGTCCAATCAGAGAAGATCAGATCCACTGATGGAATCACCTGGTCTATATTCAGTATATTCAGGAAGTCAGCTGACCTCATTCTTTGGGCTCATAACGCTGCTGAACCCAGACCTGACCAATCACAGCACCCCCAGATCATAGCCCCGCCCCCACAGGCTTGTACGGCAGCACTAGGCATGGGTAATCACTTCTTCCTACAGCCGCCTCTCTTCTCACCCTCACTCTGGAACTCTGGGTAAATCTGAACTCATCAGAGCTTCACATCTTTACTGTCTCTACTAAACTGAAGCTGTTTTTTTCACTGATAAGAGATTTTCTTAAAGCTACGCACAACGCTATTTAGTCACTTTAATCCCTTCAGTTCTCTTTACTGCAGTGTGTGTGAGTGTGGTGAAGCTCTTACTTTCACTATTAACCAACATATCCCTGAGTTCTAGTGCTGTTTTTATACTATTCTATTTGATTTCACCAAACGATTAAGTGATCATGTGCTAATCACTATCATTTAAGATGTTTTTTTTCCCACCACATTCCTTTCTAGAAAATAATGTTCCTCCACGGTCCTATATTTAATAATATGGCATTAGATAGTTCTTAACCTTTTTTAGTAGTTTTAGCTACAATCTCCTTTAATGTAATGGTTAACAACATACCAGTTAAAGAGCAGGCAAAAATGATCATACATAGAAGATCTAAACAATAGAAGGGTTAGGCACAAAGATTATTCAAAAACAGAAAAAAGATTCGGCAACAATAAGTAATAGTCAAAAATACAAAAATATAAGTTGGGAAGAAAAGAGCAATAAACAAAAGAAACATGACATAGAAGAGCTACAAACTAGATCTAATCCCAGCCAATGAGAAAACAGAAACAGTGGGGGATAACATATAGTAACAAGACCAGGTGTGTGTAATCAGAAGCTTGGCGAGTTAGAACGTCGTAGCATCATGTGATCAGCAGAGGCTGGAAGGTCTGGTGTAAGTGCATGCTGGGAGTTGGAGTCTTTAGTGTGTGTTAGGTAGATAGAGGTCAGGACTGACATTTTGACTCAGGGGAACTTCCACATGGTGGTTTAATGAACTAATGAGAAGCTACTCCCTGCATCAGCTGACCTTAACCCTCCTGTTATGTTCTGTGTCAAATTGACTAATTTTAAAGTGTGAAGATCTAGGAAAAATACCTAAAAGTATTTTTTCAGTATGAATCTTCTTCCGCTGGCCTTAATTAGTGTAATCAACATATAATATGAAAATGGTTCATTTCACATAATTGCAAACAAAAAAAAACAAAAGAAAACAAAATTGTAATGTTATGTTTCAATGTTATGTAAAACTGTTGTGTTTTATATGATGGTCTTTCAAAGTAATAAAGTAGTGAAATGTTAAAAAACAAGTTAGAATTATGAATCATTTTTATATTATATGTTGATTACAGCATACAGTATATATATATATATATAACTACACTATCTGGTAATATGTGTGTTATTATAGCTTTATAAGCTTTATAATAGATTAATCATTAAAGCAGGAGGAATAAATCAGAATTATATGAATTATATTCAGTCTTATTATAATCCACTGGTGCAGCAGTACAGATCTGTATGTGGGAGCTGTGTAGTAAACCAGTGAATATAGCGCCCCCTACTGCTGCTGTATATTAATAGCAGATTAAAATCTGTTCATTTATATTAATACAGTATGTGTGTATTTAGGCATAGCTCTATAAATCTCAGATATCAGTTATAATGTTCTGCTTAAATCACTGTATATCTAAAGAGTTAAAGCTCTTCCTACTGTATCTGTTCAGACCTGCATTACATAACTTAGTTGGAAGCTGTGTGTGAGTGTGTTTGTGTGTGTGTGTGTGTTTGTGTGTGTGTGTGTGTGTGTGTGTGTGTGTGTGTGTGTGTGTGTATGTGTGTGTGTGTGTGTGTGTGTGTGTGTGTATGTGTGTGTGTGTGTGTGTGTGTGTGTGTGTGTGTGTATGTGTGTGTGTTTAGGTGGATGAGTAGAGAAGCAGGTTTTTCAGGTTGCGGTAAAAACACTTAAAAGCCAAACCGCGGCAGCAGACACACATACACACATCTACAGCTCTGTAAGTATACACACACACACACACACACACACAAACAAACACACACACACACACACACACACACACACACACACACACACACTCTTTCTATCGTATTCTAAAACACACAAAACACACACTATCAATATCGTCTTATTTTTCCTTATATCTGACTGAGCTTTCAGGTACAGTTAAGGTTTGTGTGTGTGTGTGTGTGTGTGTGTGTGTGTGTGTGTGTGTGTGTGTTGGCATGATTGAAATGTAAGTTTTGTTTCCTTTTCCTCATTTTTCTTCTTCCTGGTTTGAGTGGTAAAGGATCAGGGTGATCAGGTACTGTCTGGGGTTTCAGTGTTACGGGGTGGTAATGGATCAGGGTGGTTGCTCAGGTCATTTTGGGGGTTGTTTTGACAGTGTTGGTAGAGTTTGAATATTGTGTGTTGGTAATGGATCAGGGTGGTTGCTCAGGTACTCTCTGGGGGCTGTTTAAGGACTGGGTGTTGGAGAGTGTGGTGTGGTTTGAGTGCTATGGGGTAGTAATGGATCAGGGTGGTTGCTCGGGTCCTTTTGGGGGTTGTTTTGACAGTATAGGTAGAGTTTGAATATTGTGTGTTGGTAAAGGATCAGGGTGGTTGCTCAGGTACTCTCTGGGGCTTGTTAGGGGACTGGGTGTTAAAGAGTGTAAATGTGAGTGTTATGGGGTGGTAAAGGATCAGGGTGGTTGCTCAGGTACTCTCTGGGGGTTGTTTGATTATTATTGGGTGGTAATTGCTTTGTACTCTCTTTTTGATCTTTCTGAATCACTGTTAATGTTGTAACTTTATTATCCAATCACAGGGCCCAGATTAACACAGAATCAGATGGAGTTCGCGTGTGAATTTGTTTATATTTCTCCAGCGAAGCAGGTGAAGCGCTCAGGTGAGGGGCGGAGCTTGTATGTAAGGTACGCAGTATTGGTTATTTTTTTGTATTTATTTCTTTAATCTAATTAATTGTTTTTCGTCTTTTCTCAGCTCTTCTCCCTCCAGCAAAGGACTTTCCCATTAAGAGCTCTACAGCCACGCCCCCTAAACCAATCCCCGCCCCCAAACCACCCGTACCCACTAAACCCTCAAAACAATGCTCACCATCGCCCCCTGTCCCCACCACCCCTAAACCACACCTTTCAACCAGTCCCAGAAACCCCTCACACACACCTGTCTACGAGAACCTGTCGAGAACTCCGCCCACCCCACCAAACAACACAGGTGAGTTTCAGTCTTCAGTACATTGCAGTAAAAGTTACGTAAAAAAAACAAATTAGCGAAATGACAAAACACAGCGCATCCAACTAAAGCCAAAGCTCCACCCATATTTAAAACGGAGGTAAAAACATGATTTTTACAGACGCAGCAAACGTTTTCGAAATTTTAGGGAAGCAACTGATGTATATGTACAACACCACGGACAAATTTTGGGTTACAATAGCACCGTGCAGCTTGATTTAAGGTGTCTCAGTGTGTCTTTGCTATAATAACAACAGGAAAAGTATGTCTTTCACTGTTTGTAACGCAACGCAAAAGTCATGTACTAATTCTCTTAATTAATCATGGGTGTGGTTAATAATTTTCAGAGTGTCTCTTGCTCATCATTCTCTTTAAGAGTAGGTCAGGTGAGCTCTGTCTTTGGTGGATTGCTATTGTAACGGTGCAGCTACCTGGACGTGTCCAACAAACTCTTCTCAGCAGAGGAAACTGAGCTGCTGGTTGACGCTGTGAAGGAGCTCCAGCAGCTCATTTACGGGAACAGCAATGTTATTTTATTTACTATTCTGTTTATTGTTGATGTAAAAGTTGGGTTTGTGCTGCTGTGTGTTCATGTGTGTGTAATAAGTGGGGGTGTACGCTCGGCTCGGCACGGCGCCTGTGTTACCGAGATAGCGATGAACGTCTGACTGTTGGCGTCTGTCTAGGTTGTATTCAGTCAGTGGAGCTCCTGTGTTTTCTGTTACCAAGATAAACAAGATAAAACTCCAGAAATGTACCTGAACACACCTCATTTCCAGAACACCACGCCCATCAGTGTAGATATATTCAGAAGATCTGCTGCTGTTTAAACCAGGTATTAATTTATATGTGTATAAATATGTTGTTTTTTCAGTCACTTCTCCTCCACGGGTTTGGAAGGTGCATCTTCCCCCGTCTGCTCCCTCCACCACTGCTAAGCCAATCAGAAAACCTCAAACACCATCAAACAGCAGTGAACCCATCTACGAGCCGCCGCCCCCAGACCCCGAATCACAGGCCTCTAAACCCCCCACCTCCCCCCGTAACTACAGGACCTCCCAGACACCAGGTACACCACCTACACTCATCATCTAATACAGTATCTGCTCCCAGGAGGAAGTGAGGGAATTTTATTCTATTGAGAAAGAAGATAAAAGTTATCAGGATCAATAAATTATTATAAATTTATTCTGATTTTTAGAGTAATATTTATTGATCCACACATACAGTAGTAGTGTGTATCGTATGTGTAACACTGCAGACGTCTCAGCAAGAAGTTGTAGAGGTTCCTCCTGTGATAATCCATCCCATAATAACTCCAGTATTCTCTGTACACAGTAGCTGCAGATTGGGTGGTAGGGGTATAGGAGTGTTGATAGAGCGTCCAATAGAAACAAATCCCACACATTTACTATAATCAGATGATACAGTGGATCATCTTCAGTAATGAGTTACTGAGTTACTCTACAGTCCTGCTGTTCTGATGTAACAGTCAGTGCTGTGATTCTCCACTAGAGGTCAGTATAAACTGTTAATAACACAGAAATCCTCTGTTCTTACAGCTGAAGCTCCGCCCCTTCCGCCACGCCCACCCTTCTTACCGAAATGCCCGGAGTACGTATTAGTGCGCCCTGTTTCCGGCCGGGACCACCTCCCCGCCAGCAGCGCTCCGGCTACTGAAGGTCTGAGAACTTCCAGCTGTAGATCCTACAGGACCTGAGTGAACACACCTTTACACACTTTTACACAGCCCAGATACAGTACACTCCTTCAGCCAGGACATGCTAAACTACCCACCCCGCATTTTAACGTTTATTTAAGGTTTAATCACATTTTTTAAAATCCCTTCATTGTCCAGTTATGTAATTATATAATATATAACAATAACTCTTTTAATGTTATGTACTATATAAATGCTCAATTTGTGGTTAATGATAACTGATTGTCAGTTAACACATGTTTTCATGCTGTAATTGGCTTTAGTAAAAAAATTGCTCAACTAGTAAAAAAGGTACTTTCAATTTTAAATAAAAATGTAGCTACTAATAAAATCCTATTATCGTATTTATGAGAGGTGTACTACCACGTGCACAATCACATGTATGATCACATGCACCCTTCACACATACTACCACATGTACTATCACGTGCACTGTAACGGGTAATATCAGGTTCCACCACAGCTTGCATCTACATCTGGATCACCATCTTCTGGTGTTTCCTTACTTCTGAAACACAAATTATAATTACTGTTATAGTGATGATGATGATGATGATGATGATGGTGATGATAGTGATGATGGTTCCAGCAGGAGAGTCTGAGGGTCAGCTGCTGCCTGGAAACCCGAACGTGTTGCTGGTTAATCTGGGGAAGCTGGTGATGGAGGAGCCGGGTAAGATCTGCTCAGTTTTAATGTGATGAATCTGATTGATTATTTTGTAATATAATAACATGTTTATACTGGTTTGTGTGGGTCGGGGGCGGTTAGGTGAGCCTGTGCTGGGAGAACCGACGTCCTGTTTTGGATGTGGATCCGTGTTGGAGTCCAGCTACGATAACATGGTACACATAACATAACTACATGTTACTGTTATTATCTGTGTTTTATACTCTGTATACCTTTATACTCTACAAACAATGTGGTATGACAAGAAGTATGTAGCTAAAAGAACTGTGTAACTGTAAGGAACAACAACAAACAACAAAAAAACTTTAAGAACTGCGTAACTATATCCCTATCTCCGACAAACCAAGTCTCCCTGAAGCTGTGGGAGTCTCCCGCATTTCGGTAGAGGCTCCCTGATGCCCGCGAGTCACATATAATCTCCCGAAATTCAGAACGAGTGCCCCAAACGCCACACAGGCCACAGACTTTTATTCTCTAATCGCGTGTGGGAAGGAGAGAGAGAAAACAGAGAGGGTTCTGATTGGCCTGTTCTCTGCAAAGAGTCTGTGAGACAGCCAATCAAATGTGGGCGGGCAGTGTTTTCCCCCCCTCCCGGACAGGATTTGTTCAGTGAGTGAGAGAAAGCAGATCATGGCGGAGGCAATATTAATAATTATTGTAATATGATATGAAATGTTTTTGATGTTGTGCAATTTCTTGTGATATTGTTACTGTCAATTTTTGTCAAATAAAAAAAAAGCAGAGGCAGGAAAGCAGAGGCCTTCCAAAAAGAAAAAAGATAAAACTCATTAATAAAATTAATTAATATAAAATTAAAGTTTCGTTATCATTTGGTGAGTTGGTTGAATTTTTATTTTTTTTTGTCGCCTGGGCGGGGGGGGGTGGTTGGGGGGGGGGGGACCTCCCTGAAATCAACTTTTGCAACTTGGGATGTCTGCTATCTTGACGGGATTATTTTCTCGGGGGGAAGTCTGTGTAACATATTTCACACTTCTATTCAGTGATAAAACAGGAGGACCAGTGAGTTTTTAGGTTTTCTCGGTCACATGACATCATCAAGTTCAGTAGCTCCTCCATTTCCGCTAGCTGATGTGTTTTTTTAACGTGGATCTCCATGGAAATCGTGGTGCGCCCAAAGTGTAATTACGGTGTGCGGCAGTGGACAAATATCTATTTTATTAAAGGAGACGAAACTCAGAGATGTGCGTCCGGACGGGACTAAAATTACCTGAGGAGCACGGAGTTCAGAGAAAAACAGTAGATAATTCAGCCTGTAATTTTCTCAGTGGACGTCTGGGAAATAAAACACCTACATGATCGTTCTGGACGGGAATAAAATCACAGAGGATGAAAACCCCCATAAAAGAGAAAATTACCCAGAACCCCCTGAGAAACTAATCCTGTCCAGACAGGGCTGTAGTGTTGTAAATTACAATACATTTAATTGGTTCTTTGTTAAATTTATAGCTCCCTCTATTGTTTTTGAGTTAGAAATGCATGTAATCTTTAGAAGGATGCGAATGTTCAAAAAACTCTAACATTTTTAAACAAATTATACTATTATGTTACAAAGTGTTTCCAGAAAAGTGTGTGATTATAAGAAATGTTTTTGAGGACGAGGTTTAAAACATTTTAAAACATTCTGAACAACTGATTTATTTTAGGAAGTAAAAAGACTAAAGTCAAACGTTTTCCTTTTTTTAGGTAAAAGAATGTTATTTCTGTCAGTCTTGGAGCCCCGCCCCTTCCTCTCCTATAGACCCGCCCACTGGTTGTGAGGACTGCCTCTTCCAGTTGAGTCCTGGGATCAGAGGCTCCTCAGCGGACAGTAACCTGCTCATCTTCTGTATCTCTACCTCACACTCCATGAGTACCAGTGCTCAGGTGTGTGTTGCTATGGTGTTATGCTATTGTTGCTGTAGAGTTGCTAGGTAAGGTTGTCAGTATGCCTTTGCTAGGGGGTTGATATGGACTTCCAGGTGAATGGTGTTGCTAACCGTACACTAGGTGGTTATATAGATTTTGTAAATTAATAAATTTATCATTTCATAACTGGCTTATCATATTTGGTGGCTGCTATGGTGTTCTGAATTGGTTGCTATAATGTTCCTAAGTGGTTGATATAGGACACCGGAAGTTTACTATAATGTTTCTAATTGGTTGCCAAAGTGTTGCTTGGTGGTCATTATTGTGTCACTTGAGGTTGCTACAGAATCCCAGGTGGTTGATGTGGTGCTGCTAAGTGGTTGCTATGGTATCACGGGTATTGTTTGTTATTGTTTGTTTCTACTGCAGGTTGTAAAACAGAAAAGTGCTACACACAGGTCCCGCCTCCACGTGAGTTACACTATCATCTAATAACACTGTTCGCACATTTATTACACATTTATTCACTATCAGCTTACACAGTGTGTGTGTGTATATTTGTGTATATTTGTGTGTATATGTGTGTGTGTGTGTGTGTGTGTGTAGTGTGTACAGGAGGCTGTACTACAGTGTGTTCAGGTTTTGAGTGAAAAGCTTCCAGAGACTCGTGTTGGTCTTGTGACTTTCGGTGAAAAGGTAATTATCATATTGGTGGATTATATATTAATAACCTTTATAAATAAGTAAAGCAAACTCTTTAACTGTCATTAATAAAGTTATTAATAATATAACACATAATAAAGGTCTCATAATAAACTGTAAAGGATAAAGTATACCTTCCTTATTATCCTTATAAACTAATAATAACTCACAGTTACTGTGCAGATTCTTAAGTATATATTTAATGTTTATAGTTGATTTCTGAAGGCTCTGGGTGAGGTGTATTTTTGCTGTGGTAAAGAAGTGTTGGTGTGGGGTATTGTGATTGGGGTGTCATGATTGCACTGCTGACTGTTGACTGTTGTCAGGGTTTTAATCATTCAGTGGCGCACATGTATTTCCCACGGCCAAGATACAAATACACCAGAAATATACCTGACTGCTCAGTGTAGATATATTTCTAAAGCCTGACGCTATTTTAACAGTGTGGGAGCAAGATGTGAAAATAAACTGTTGTTGGGGTGTAAGATAGCAATGAACATCACGACGTACCTTGTGCAGGGTGTATGATAGGGCCCTTATAGTTTATTAATAAGTTTATTGGGGGGTAAATCTGTTCTGTAACTGAAAGGAGGATCTAGTACCTGTTGGTTCCTCTATCCTGGATATAAGATGAGATTGAGAGGGTTGGGTTTGGAGGTTCTACAGGTTCTGTATGGATCCTGCAGCACATTTACCCACAGATGTTGCTACAGCTGGGCCTGTAGATCCTGCTCTATAAAACACCTGCAAACACAGGGAATGGATTTCTAGGTTCTAGATTGTTCTAGATTAAGAGCAGTGTAAATTATAGGTATTAAATGGGTGTAAAATACACTTCTATACAAAAATTAATAGCGCTAATGCTAATGTGTGTTTTGTTAGGTAACGATACACGGTTACGGTGAAGTCCCGCCCCGAGTTCTTCAGGGAGGAGAACTATCTGATAAAAACCTCCTTGAGGAGGCGGGGCTTAGCTTTCCAACTCCGCCCCCTCTGTCTGAGAGTCAAGCCAACCTTCAGATGGAGATTCATAGGTAGCTACAATATAACAGCTAATGCAATATAACAGCTAATGCAATATAACAGCTAATGCAATATAACAGCTAATGCAATATAACAGCTAATGCAATATAACAGCTAATGCAATATAACAGCTAATGCAATATAACAGCCTATGCAATAATATTTGATTTTGTAATCTTCTTTGCTAAACCTATGAAACCTGCTACTCCTGCACTCAGTCATCTTGCATGTGCAGTGCTGGGTGGGTGGTCACTAACATGCAACCAACGTAACTCTTTTGCTCTTCCTTTTCTGGGCTGGTCCTGATGAGGGCCAGTTCCATCATAATACTTTTGATGGTCTTTGCTGTGTCTGCATGTAAGGATACTTTCAAAGTTCTTGAAATGTTTCAGATTGACAGACTTTCATTTCTTAAAGGAAGCAAAAAAAACTAAAATATAAACAAAAACTGCTTAGTTTATTAAATAATTCTATATGTTTTCCTTTATATTATATTATAATTTGGATGAGTTTAGTATTAATCTACAAATACAGAACATTTATAATAATGTAAATTTAGTCCTGGGTAAACTCGATGTAACACCAGACTGTGGTTAGTGATTGTATTTCCTGTT
Source organism: Astyanax mexicanus (assembly GCF_023375975.1). NCBI lineage: Eukaryota > Metazoa > Chordata > Actinopteri > Characiformes > Acestrorhamphidae > Astyanax > Astyanax mexicanus. The sequence continues at coordinate 57,848,862 of NC_064413.1, read as the reverse complement.
GTTTAACCAATCACAGGCTGGAGGAGTGCGGAGCGTCCGCCCTCGGACCTGCTGCCCTCGTCTCCATAACGATGGCCTCCAACCACCCTGGGTCAAAGGTCAGCGGAGGGTTTAAAAGTATTTTTTGGAAACAGCTTATGGCACCTTACATATATTTCAGTTATAATGAAGCTATATTTAAACACAACATAAAACATTAGATTGTGTTTTTAAAAGCCTTTTTCATATATCTTCTGCGAACCTTATTAGATTTAAGTTTGTGTTTTTTTAACATCATTTTTACTACACTTGAAGTATATTATAAAAGTACTACTTTATGTATTGATGCACATATTTTTTTTACTCTAATAACACTGAAAAAAAACTACACTAAAGTACACTATAATCAGTATTTAATGCCACTATATATATTTTAACAACACACCATATAATTTAAATTATATTGCTTAAAATTAATTTTATGGAAATAAAGATAAAGTATATTTAATGTGTATTTTCTTTATGTAAATTAAATTTAAAATGCACTTATATGTATATGTCCTGTACACAAGAGCACGTTACACGTTACATATAATAAAAGGTTAAATATGAATACTGCTGTATACTGTTGTTGTAAAATGGCCTCATAGCTGACTCAGACGTGCAAAAGCACACACAGCTTGTCTAATTCCTGTAGTAGAGAAGTGCTGCCAGTAGATTAGGACTCTCTGGAGCTTGATGATTTATATAATATCAGGTTTGGGTTATAGAGGGGTATAAAGACCCGGGTATTGATCTGTGATCAGTGGAGGATCTGTGTTCCTGTGAAATGATGGAGCTCCGTATAATAATAAAGCAATAATACACTTGAGGTTTGTGCTATAACGTGTAATATTGGCACTGCTGTGCTGTGGTCATAGATCAGCAATATTAAAATTTTACAATATTACAAGTGTATTATTGTGATTACACCACAGTTCCATTATCTCTGTTTATTGAAAGATTTTAAAGAGTTAAAGAGGAGGAGTTAAATAGGATCTGATTGGTTATAAAAACACCACCAGTTAAAATAGTTCCATTGCTGCTCTGTTTGGCTTGTAAGCGCTGCATCGTTGCTAGGTTACCTGTATGTGGCGGAGTAATACATGGAGAGCTTCGGTTACAGTGCATTACCGGCTGATAATATATATATATATATTTATATATATAAGGAATAAGGAATATTGTGTGTGTGTGTGTTAGGTGCTGGTGTGTACTGATGGTGTTCCTGATGCAGGATTGGGTGGTTTGAATCCGAGTCTTTTTCCCAATCGTTCAATCGTCTCCTCGTCAATATTCTACAGGGATCTGTCAGAGACTGCAGCGGCGCACGGGTACAATCAACCACCTCACCCCCACACTCACCATACACCACTACCTATATTATATTAATATATTCATATCAAAACTCACCAAACACCACCACATATATTAAAATAATATATTAATAACAGCAATTACCATACACCACTACATATATTACATATATTATATAAATATATTAATAACACTCACCATACACCACTACATATATTATATTAATATATTAATAAAACTCACCATACACCACTACATATATTATATTAATATATTAATAACACTTACCATACACCACTACATATATTATATTAATATATTAATAACACTCACCATACACCACTACATATATTATATTAATATATTAATAACACTTACCATACACCACTACATATATTATATTAATATATTAATAACACTCACTATACACCACTACATATATTATATTAATATATTAATAACACTTACCATACACCACTACATATATTATATTAATATATTAATAACACTTACCATACACCACTACATATATTATATTAATATATTAATAACACTTACCATACACCACTACATATATTATATTAATATATTAATAACACTCACTATACACCACTACATATATTATATTAATATATTAATAACACTCACTATACACCACTACATATATTATATTAATATATTAATAACACTCACTATACACCACTACATATATTATATTAATATATTAATAACACTCACCATACACCACTACATATATTATATTAATATATTAATAACACTCACCATACACCACTACCTATATTACATATATTATATAAATATATTAATAAAACTCACCATACACCACTACATACAATATATTAATAAATAATAATAACACTTACCATACACCACTACATCTATTATATTAATATATTAATAACACTCACCATACACCACTACATATATTATATTAATATATTAATATATTAATAACACTTACCATACACCACTACATATATTACATATATTATATTAATATATTAATAACACTCACCATACACCACTACCTATATTATATTAATATATTAATAACACTCACCATACACCACTACGTACAATATATTAATAAATAATAATAACACTTACCATACACCACTACATATATTATATTAATATATTAATAACACTCACCATACACCACTACATATATTATATTAATATATTAATAACACTTACCATACACCACTACATATATTATATTAATATATTAATAACACTCACCATACACCACTACATATATTATATTAATATATTAATATATTAATAACACTTACCATACACCACTACATATATTACATATATTATATTAATATATTAATAACACTCACCATACACCACTACCTATATTATATTAATATATTAATAACACTCACCATACACCACTACGTACAATATATTAATAAATAATAATAACACTTACCATACACCACTACATATATTATATTAATATATTAATAACACTCACCATACACCACTACGTACAATATATTAATAAATAATAATAACACTCACCATACACCACTACATATATTATATTAATATATTAATAACACTTACCATACACCACTACATATATTACATATATTATATTAATATATTAATAACACTCACCATTCACCACTACATATATTATATTAATATATTAATAACACTTACCATACACCACTACATATATTACATATATTATATTAATATATTAATAACACTTACCATACACCACTACATATATTATATTAATATATTAATAACACTCACCATTCACCACTACCTATATTATATTAATATATTAATAACACTCACCATACACCACTACATACAATATATTAATAAATAATAATAACACTCACCATTCACCACTACATATATTATATTAATATATTAATAACACTTACCATACACCACTACATATATTATATTAATATATTAATAACACTTACCATACACCACTACATATATTACATATATTATATTAATATATTAATAACACTCACCATACACCACTACGTACAATATATTAATAAATAATAATAACACTTACCATACACCACTACATATATTATATTAATATATTAATAACACTCACCATACACCACTACATACAATATATTAATAAATAATAATAACACTCACCATTCACCACTACATATATTATATTAATATATTAATAACACTTACCATACACCACTACATATATTATATTAATATATTAATAACACTCACCATACACCACTACATACAATATATTAATAAATAATAATAACACTCACCATTCACCACTACATATATTATATTAATATATTAATAACACTCACCATACACCACTACATATATTACAATAATATATTAATAATAGCACTCACAATCCTCAGCTACATATATTATATTAATATATTAATAAAACCAGGACCCATTAACACATTAACACATGCTGTGTTTTAACGTGAGGTGAAGTTTACAGTGATGGTGCCGGATACAGCGTCACTACTGCAGAATTCAGAATGTAGATTACCTTTTAAAAATTATTATTTGAAAATATTTGATGGCACATTTCCTCTTTAGGTTGTTGAGTGTGGAATATGGAGCTAAACTAGCCTTTATTTCCTCCATTAAATCTCATTAAAACTCAACACTTTATAATATTCTAGTGTAAAAATCACCAACACTTCCCTGAGTATTCATTTACTTTATTAATTAACCCTTTATTAAATATATTTTTGGGAGAAAAAAAATCACAGCACATTGTTTATCACGATGATCTTGTAAGCTTACAGCACTAATGTAAGAATAGAGTAAAAATATAAACAAGCATGTTCATGTTTTTATTTATGACCCATTTGTAAACCTTATTGTACTGGATGTAGAGATGCCATGTAATATTATAATAAAAATAAGGTAGGATATGGAACAGAGTAAAAACCAAAATATTGATTTGTTGGTTGATGATTAAATTAAAGTATTAATTATTAAATAAATGTATTTCATATAAAGCTTTTATCTGTCTCTCTGCAGTGTGTCGGTATCTGTGGTGTCTCTGGAGGGTTCAGTCTGTAGACTGGATGAATTGGGACGAGTTACAGACGGAACCGGAGGAAAGGTGTGTACATTTTTACTATAAAATATATATTTATATATATTTACTGATCAACATATTTACTACGTTCATTGTTCATTATGTTTTTTCAGCTCTACTAAGCTTATAGGAAATATAGGCTCTATTTTAGTGATCTATATAGAGAGAAACAAGGAGGAGGTTATAATATTCTGCTATAAATATTATATATATATATATATATTGTGTGTGTGCATATATAGGTAGTAATATCTAGCTATGATGATCTGGGGGAGGAGTTTATGCGGCTGATTGATGACAGGATCATTGCTACGAGCTGCACCGTCACCCTGCTGTTCCCTAAAGTTCTGTAAGTGATTTAAACATTTCCTGAGTTTTATATATTTACCTGTTTAATACAATATATATATATATATAATGCTCTATAGAACAGCCCCAAAGCATGATGCTCCCACCACCATGTTTAACAGCTGCTACAGTGTTACTGAGGTTTAACACCTCAACAATCTCTGACCTATCTTACCATAAAATATTTATCCATAAGGATTATATTTTCTATATGAGGTTGAGCTGTGAGCTTTAGTGGAGATTTGAAGGTGTGGGTTTTGGAGGCGGAGTCTATGGTGAGGTAAAACTCTGAACTGTAGACAGTGATACTGGTGATACTGGTGATACTGGTGATGCTGGTGATACTGGAGCTCCAGCAGCTTCCAGTTCATGCCAGGTCGGTTTTTGTTTTTATTTGTTTGGATTTTGGGCTGTTTCTGATCTGAACTAAAAATCAGTTTACTCTCAGCTGATTGGACAGATCCTACCTGAAGTGGCTCCGCCTCCCAGTAACTGGTTCTTACATACAGCTGTCTGAATAAGTGATGTTGGAGAAGTTCAGAACCGGATCCAGGAGACGTTTGGTTCTGATCCGATTGGAGCTGCCAGTCAGAACCTTTTTAAGTGGTTCTGAGACGCTTTCAGCTGTAGTCCATCATGATCACTAACAGGAAGTTGAGAGCTGTTACACTGTATTTACACCAATTTATCCCATTCATTTTTAATAGCAAATTTCGACGCAATGCATCTATCCAATCAGAGTGTGGAGAGAAGCTGCAGAGATTGTTGGGGTCTCTGGTGGGTTTTGAAAATATTAATACAGTATATACCGTATTTTTCACACAATAAAGCACACCAGATTATAAATCAAATAATTTTTAAAGTTAAACGAGTGCTGGATGTTAATCTACACAGATTTCTCTCCTGAAAACTGTTTATTTGGGTGAATCAAGAGTTTCCGTTTATTTACAGTAATCTTAGATTTACAGATTTATCCTAAAGCTAGCTGTGGTTAGCAACACTTAGTGCTAATAAATGCTCCCTGATAGCGCTACCCTGAGGACCCCAGTAAGCCAGGGTGATATTATCTATCGGTTCGTCCCACGTAGCTTATTTTAACACGGTAAACACGCAGACTACAGTCCGATATACTCACCTCTGAACAGTGAAAGAGCTAGCGCTTAGCACGGTTAGCAGCTAATGCTAATACTGCTCCAGTCATGCTCCCTGAACCCAGAACTCTTTCACAATTCCAGCACCATGAATCCTGATATTGTTCATCTTGGAATATGAAGAAAAAATTAATCCATTGTTGGAAGAATAACCTGGTCTATATTCAGTATATTCAGGTAGAGTCAGCTGACCTCATTCTTTCAGCACATACTGTTGCTGAACCTAAACCTGCAGCATCAACCAACCCCACATCATTTACTCACTTAAATACAGATGGAGACTTTTATTTTGGACAGGAAGTGAATAAAAGTGGGTTGTGATTTTTAACCACGAGAAAAGTGGGTTTCGGGCTGAAACCTGTTCAGATTTAAAGGGATAAATATTTCAGAGGATTCTTCAAAATGTAAACTCATGCTGTAAATTATTGCATTTGTTTTTATTTTAAAGATGTATAATATCATTGAAATCTCAATATTACCATGATCTTGATTTGTGAGGAATGTAGGAAAGCTTCTAACCATACCGTTGTGTTGTGTCTGTAGGACGGTGATAGGGGAGAGGCAAGCAGGGCATTGTGGGATACGGGAGGTTGGGAACATCACAGAAGAATCACAGATCACCTTTCAGTACGGACAGGCAGCAGCAAACACCAGTAAGAACATCAATCATCTTGCTGATCTGATTGGCTGAGGGCTTTCTGTGATGAGCTGAAGTTTGAGCATCTCTAGATCTTCCAACAAGACAATGACCCAAAGCATTCCTCAGTATAATAGATCCATAATAGGACATATTAGGTTTCAAACATAACATCTCTCTCTCTCTCTCTCTCTCTCTCTCTCTCTCTCTCTCTCTCTCTCTTTCTCTTTCTCTTTCTTTCTTTTTCTCTCTTTCTCTCTCTCTTTTTCTCTCTTTCTCTCTCTCTTTCTCTCTCTCTCTCTCTCTCTCTCTCTCTCTCTCTGCAGTTCTGCAGCAGGGTAGGAGTGTTAGTGTTCAGTTGTTGGTGAGGTATTGTCGTTGGGATGGACTGAGCATGCTCAGAGTTCTGACCACCAACCTCCAGACCACCGATGACAGGTAATCAATCAATTAATCAATCGATCGATCGATTATTATTGATCTTATATAAAATTTCAACTTTAACAGGTCTTTATTTTATTTGACCTGATTAGTTTAGATTAGTTTTACACTGCAGTTTAGTGAATAAACAACTTTACTACTTCCTGTCATCATTACTCACCTATGTGGGCGGAGTCTCTCTATACTCTACACTGATTGGTTTGAAGAATGTTGATAGGTGTTGTGCTAAATGATGTCTCCCTGCCAGAATGTGTCTCTATTATTGGAGTGCAGGTTTGAATGAGTAAAAGATTCCCCTCAGATTCCTTTTATTAGTGTTTATAAATAAAGATTAATCTACAGCAGCGACCTAGCAACCACTTAACAACACCTTACCAACCGCCTATCAACACCAAAACAACCACCACAAAGATGACAGCAACTGCCATTCAACACTGTCCCAACCACCGGAGACCTAGTTATATCTTAGCAAACACCTGGAATACCTTAGCAAGTGCCTAGCAATGCCTTAGCAACCACCTTATAAACAATAGTAACGATAGCAACAGATTCCATGTGGTTTATTGGTGCGCATTTTGGTGCGTTTAGATTTATGCCTGTGTGAAACCAAACCAAGCAGAGGGAGAAACTCTCCAAATAAACGTAATAAACTTATCGACTGATAAATCTGATAAATCTGAAAAGACTCCAGGTAGAAACAGAACCGTGGACGTGATCAGGGTTCGAATTACGGGGTATTGGAGGGGTCAGACCCCCCCTAATTAAGACTTCAACCCCCCCTAAAGGGGTAAAAACAGTAGTTTCAGGGGGTATATTCTGTGGTAGTTCTGTGGGAATATTGTGATACGATTTCAATCCCCCCTAAAGTGGATCAAACCATTATTCCATGATTATAATCATATTCCTCTCGTTTACCTGCTGCTGGATGATTATTGGTCAGGTGCATCTAAGTTAGGCAATGTGCTCAAGCACCTTAAATGCTGCTGATTTACCATTCTGCTTTAAATGCTGCCGTGACGGTGCTTTTAAGGTAGAACAGAACGTTCAAACAGGAATCCAGGTTCTGTTTTATATGGGCTGTTTGTGAAGCAGAAATGTGTAAAACTCTTAAAACACTTTATCATCTATTTATCAACTACAGTCTAAAAAGGGAAAGTGTTTAAAGTAGAGAAAACTAACTTAGTTTTAATGCAGGGAAACAGTTAAGGCAGAAAGGAAATGTGAAGAAGAAACTAAAAGCTTTATACGCTGCAGTAAAAACACACCTAGTGAGGAATTAGTTACTCAGATTTAATTACTCATTTTTAAGGTAAGACTTATTTTCTATCTTTTTATTAGGCTACTTTGAAAATACCAATAAATAACAATAGCTAAGCTTTTAAAAAGGCATTAGCCAAGCTATATAAATGCATTCCTACATCTCCACTTTTATACATTTATTATATATATATATATATATATATATATATATATATATATATATATATATATATATATATATATATACATGTAATACTGTAGTCCCAGTGTCAAAATATGTGATTATTAGATGAAGGACAAAATCCTTATTTATATCTACAGGGATTTTCAGTTACATTGTTATTTTCTATTTATTTAGAATTAAATGACAATGATTCCTGTGGGAGAATTCCTAAATGGTGAGAAAGCTGATGAAAATAGCAGCCAATAGCATTGTGTGTGTTTTAGCAGGATTAACTGTGGATTTTGCTGTATAATATATTATATATGATTTATAAAGGTTATTATGTGGTATATAAGTGGTACATTATGGAGAAGACATTATGGATTTGTCTGTAGAGGTTACAGTAAAGAAGTGAGACACTGTATTATACAGTTATCACTGTATAACTGAATAACTCGCACCCTGGACATGATGTTCTTTATTATTATAGTCAGTAGTTGTGTAGTGTGTAGTTGTGTATAATTGTGTAGTGTGTAGTTGTGTGTGTAGTTGTGTAGTGTGTAATTGTGTGTGTGTGTGTAGTTCTCAGGCTGTGTGTGGTCTGGATCTGTCGGTGCTGATGGTGAACGCTGGTCAGACGAGTGCAGCTTTGGCCCTCAGGGGCCGATTCCGAGACGCCCACGCCGAGAGAGACGCTCAGAAACAGCTGATCCACCGAGCGCTGTGAGTGACATCACTTCCTGTTATAAACAGCATCATTCAGATTCACACAGGATAAGAAATGTCAGTATAATGAATTACGTGATGTGATTATAATCAATATTACTAGACTGTAAAATATCTATAGGATATGTATCAGTTATCAAGTCAAAAGCTGGAGTTTCTGGACGTTCTTAAAATGTTTTTTATTTAATTTAAGGTTAAGGTTTGGTAACATCGCTGTGACGTCAGTCCTCACAATGTTTTAATGTTGAGTTTTGGGAATGTTACTTTGAACTATTTCATAATGTTATTATTTGTGTAGCAAACATTCTAAAAACGTTACGATGCAGACGGTTATTATGTCTAATGTTTTCAGAAAGTTCCTAGAAAGTTTTTCTGTAACAGTACAGGCTAAACAAGACACTGCAAAACATTTTAAAGGGTTTGAAGAGATTTTATTGTCATTCACATCACAAACTGTGATCTCACCGTCCAGTTTACACTCAAAGAGTAACTGTTAAAATAGATAAATATAAGATTAAAAAAGAATAAAAGGAACCTGCACTCAGAAGTTATGAAAATAAAACCTTTTAACTTTTAAAAACAGTAATAAAACCGATATTAAGATAAAGACATATCATTTAGAAGTAGAGCAGCAACAGGAAGTCAGAGTGCAGCAGGTTTTACTACAGCAGCGCGGGTCAGTGTGAGTAAAGAGCAGTAACATGTTAGAGTTTAATGGTGTATTTGGAGAGTTTTCTGTCGATAATAACTTTTCTCTGTGAGCACTGTGATAATGAATATAATTGTGATTACTGTGATTATTGTGATTATTGTGTTACAGTGAGTACAGACAGAATACTGAAGATGAGCTGATGTTCAGAGAGTGGATCAGAACTTCTGACCCCATCTACAACAACCTGGACATATACACACAGGTACATCACACACACACACACACACACACACACACACACACACACACACATCTTATTAACCCACACACATTTTAAATGTAAGTGGAAATATAATAATAATTCAGTATTTTTAAATGTATGTAAATTTCATATTCTGGGAAAATCTTCATCCTAAATATACATTGCAATATTTAATATAATAAATACATTTTATTAAATATTATGCTATATTATGTTATCATGCTTCCAGGTCTTAAAGTATTTACCTGTGATTTCTCAAAACTAAATACTACATTTACACTGATCATTCATTCATTTATTTATTTATGTATTTATTTATTTATTTATCTGTAGAAAGCGTTAACCATAACCTTCATTAAAGTGATTCTTCTGATAAAACACATTTTTTCCTAATACCATAATATGACTTCAGATCTGCACTAGCCTTTAGATTCTGTGCTAATTGGGGGGATATAAGCTTTTATTATTAGTTAGCTACATTACCTACATTAAATACATTACCTACATTAAATACATTACCTACATTAATTACATTAGCTACATTAATTACATTAGCTACATTAAATACATAAAGTACATTAAATACATTAGTTATATTAGCTACATAAGGTACATTAGATACATTAGCTGCATACAAACATTAGGATTTGTTACATGGACTTCATTAGCCTTTTAGCTTCAGTGCTAATTTGTGGGGTATAGGTTTTCATTAATATTTACATACATTGACCTCGTAGCTCCAGTGCTAACTGATGGATATATTAGGTCCAAGTCAGTTTCCTGAGGCACTGAATCCATAGCACCAAGCTAACTGATGCTAATTGGTGGAATATAGGCCTGTATTACTTGTTAGCATATGCTAATAGCTAACATAGCCTGTTCTACTGATTAACCCTCTCCACTGTATCTGTTAGTCTCTCTCAGACGCCGACGCCGCTGTGATGTACGCCATGAAGAACGGCTACTACCACACCGAGTCCTACTGCTAACCGCACACCGGCCACTTTATCAGAAACACCTTCTACCACTGTGGCCACTTTATTAGAAACACTTTGCTGTATAATTAAGGTGTTATGCTATTGCTGATGTTATTGCTATTGCTTAATGCTATTGCTCATGCTAATGTTAATGCTAAAGCTATTGCTGATGCTCATGCTATCGATTTTGCTAATGCCAATGCTAAAGCTCATGCTGATGCCCATGCGATTGCTATTGCTATAGCTATTTCTAAGGCTAATGCTCATGCAATTGCTATGGCTGATGCTAATGCTCATGCTTTATGCTATTTCTGATGCTATTGCTATTGCTGATGCTAATGCTCATGCAATTGCTATGGCTGATCTTTATATTTATAAATAATATGCTCATGCTCAGTAATCAGTTTTGCTAAACTGATTAGCATGCTTCTTTAGATTGGTGTTTTTATAATTGTGGGATGTAACCTACCAACCAGGTGGTGGTTGCTAAGGTGTTGCTGTGGCAATGCTGCTGTAGTGTTGCTATTTGGTTGCTATGGTGTTGCTACGTAAATAAGTGGATAAGATGAAAATAAACAGGATTGAAATAAACCCAATGACCGACTTCCTGGGAGTAAACCTGTAGATGATATGATTTATGTTTATATTTGTAATTATATATTTTATATTTGAGGCACGTGGTGAAGCAAAGTGTGAAACCACACCCCCGATTTTATTACAATAATCCAGAAACTTAGTGAAAGTGGCTCTTAAACAGGTATAAATGTTCTTAACTCTCAAATTATAATAATAATAATAATAATAATAATCTATATAAAAATGCTTTTTAATAGTGTGAACAGTGTGAACAGTGTAAATAGTGTAAATAGTGTGCGGTAGTGCAGTAGTGTACAGATCAGGAGTGTGGGGGTGTTTATAGGACTGTGTTTCTTTCTTTGGTCACAAGAGGGCAGCACTGATCTGCTGAACTGCAGAGTGAACATCATTTTCACCAAAATTAAATACCTAACACATACTATTCTCCCCCTCACTCCCCTACCTCACACTACCGCACACCAACTCACACTACCACACACTCTCATACTACCTCACACTACCACAAACTATTCAACACTACTTCATACTACCACACACACCAACTCACACTACCACACACTCTCATACTACCTCACACTACCCCGCACTACCACAAACTTTTCAACACTACCTCAAACTACCACACACTACCACACACCAACTCACACTACCACACACTCTCATACTACCTCACACTACCACAAATTATTCAACACTACCTCATACTACCACACACTACCACACACACTCATACTACCTCACACTACCACAAATTATTCAACACTACCTCATACTACCACACACCAACTCACACTACCACACACTACCTCATACTACCACACACTCTCCTACTACCGCATACTACCTCACACTACCACCAACTATTCAACACTACCTCATACTACCACACACTACCTCACACACCAACTCACACTACCACACACTATTTAACACTACCTCACACTACCTCATACTACCAACTCACACTACCACACACTATTTAACACTACCTCACACTACCTCATACTACCAACTCACACTACCACACACTATTTAACACTACCTCACACTACCTCATACTACCAACTCACACTGCCTCACACTCCCAAATACCCCCCCCCCCCCCCCACACACACACACACACACACTAAAAACAGATTGTGTAAGAACTAAATAATTTTCTCACAGACAGGAAGTGATGTAGGACTTGTTTCCATGGAGATGGATGTAGTTGCTTAGATACTGTCACTCTCTCTCCCTCTCACACACTCTCTTTTTCTCTTTCTCCGTATCTCTCTTTCTCTCTCTCTCTCTTTCTATATCCCTCACTCTACCACTCTCTTCCCCACTCTACCTCTCTCTCCCTCTCCTTCACTCTGCCTCTCTCTCTCTCTCTTTCTCTCTCTACCACTCCGTCTCTCTCTCTCTTTCTATATCCCTCGCTCTACCACTCTCTCCCTTGCTCTACCACTCTCTCTCTCTCTCTTTCTGACATTAAAGTTATTTTTGCGATTTAATTTGTGAAAGGTTTACAAATATAACACAAATGTTAGTGTGAGTATCAGTTGTAATTACTGTACTCATCCCATCCTACAGTAATGGATAGAGTGCTGGTAAAGAGAGAGAGGGATGGAGATAGAGAGAGTGGTAGAGCGAGGGGTAGAGAGAGAGAGAGAGAGAGAGAGAGAGTGTGATAGAGATGAAGAAAGAGAGGGATAGGAAGGGAGAGAAGGAAAGAGAGAGAGACAGAGAGAAACGAAGACAGAGAGAGGGAGAGAGAGAGAGAGAGAAGGAAAGATTGAGAGTGGTAGAGCAAGGGAAAGAAAGAGAGGTAGAGAGAAAGAGAGAGAGAGAGAGGGAGAGAGAGAGAGAGAGAGAGAGAGAGAGAGGGAGAGAGGGAGAGAGAGGGAGAGAGAGGGAGAGAGGTTGTGGAGCGTGGTGGAGGTGGAGGATGGAGGAATATCCACTGCACTGCTGTGTGACTGGATTCTTAATGGAGGAGAGAGAGGGGGAGGAAAAGAGAGGAAAACAAGGAAAAGAGATAGAGAAAGAGAGAGAGAGAGGAGGATACGAGGGGTTGAAGTTGAAGGAAAGCTGATGAGAACGAAAGAGCAGGAATGTAAAAAAGCGAAACATCAAACATAAAACGACAGAACTGAAATACTGATCTCCACCTAAAACACCAAATACAGTAATTCAGTTCAGTAACTCTATAATAACTCTACTGATCTGAGTATCTAAACATCGGCACACTCCCAACTCTACTGAACATCTCAAAACATCTCAGAAAACCCAAACCATTAACCCGTTAAACAGTTACAGCAGCTGAACATAAATCTATACAGAGTTACGTTTTATACTGCTGGAACTGGCACTAATTTGTTAGATAGCTTAGCTTGTTGTAGCTTAGCTACGTTATTCTAATTGCCTAGTTTTTACAGGTATACAGAGCTCTAACTCAGCCGAAAAAACTCACTACAAGTACTTTTTTGCCATTTCTGTACAAATAATTTTGGTTGCCAAATATTTGGTTAATTTGACTTTACATCCCAAGATGGCGGCGCGTTAACACGCAGCGGCCGCTCCGGGTCCGTTAAATGTTGCTTTTGTGTTACTATTTGTCGTTTTTTCCGTTTATTTCCTGCAAATATGTGCATCGGAACACCCGTGCACATGTTCTACCACCGCCAGACCCTGCTACAGTGTAGAAATCAGCCAGACAACACGCTACCGGACGAGGTCCTGCAGACGCTACTTGAGCTTAGCTGCTAAGAGACCCAGGCCGGCAGCCTGCGGTGTTTCCTGACGCCGGAGCCCAGCGGAAGTGCCATCGCAAGCGGTGCGAGCGTAAGCGGAAGCGCGGAAAGAGAGCCGGGATCCGCGCGAGGCTAAAGGCTAGTCCTAGCCGGCCGGCTATACCATCGCTCTTTCTGGCAAACGTCTGTTCCCTCAACAATAAACTGGACTACATCCGACTCCAGCGAACTACCCAGCGTGAGTTCAGAGACTGCTGTGCTTTGGTTTTTGTGGAATCGTGGCTGAACGACAACACTCCGGACAGCGCCATTCAGCTAGCCGGGCTCAGAGTGGATAGGAGCGCGGCTCTATCCGGGAAGACCCGCGGTGGAGGCGTGTGTGTTTACATGAACACGGAATGGTGTAACAACGCTGTGACTGTCGCCAAACACTGCTCTCCGCTGGTGGAGTTCCTGATAGTCAAGTGCAGACCTTTTTATTTAGTACGGGAGTTCTCCGCCGTGCTAATGGCTGCTGTCTACATCCCACCCAGCGCTAGCATTGGTGCTAATGCCAAAGAGGCTCTGTGTGAACTCTATCGGTCTATCAGCGATCTGCAGAACAAACACCCAGACGGACTGTTTATTATCGCCGGAGATTTCAACCACGCAAGTCAGTGCTCCCTAAATTCCACCAACATGTGAACTTTGCAACGAGAGGAGCGAGCGCGTTGGATCTTGTTTACACAAACATCCCCAGCGCGTACCGGGCAGAGCCCCGCCCCCACCTCGCTTTCTCGGACCACATGTGTGTTTGGCTGACTCCAACATACACACCACTCATCAGACGCTCCAGACCAGTTCAGAAGCAGGTGAAAACCTGGCCGGCAGGCTCCATCTCTGCCCTTCAGGACTGTTTTGAGTGCACTGCATGGGACATGTTTAGGGAGGCTGCTACTGAAGGCGATTCTGTTGATTTGGAGGAGTATGCAGCATCAGTCACTGGCTACATCAGCAAGTGTATTGATGATGTCACTGTCTCCAAGACCATCACTACACGCCCAAACCAGAAGCCTTGACTGCTGAGGTACATGCGCTGCTGAGGACCCGCGACTCCGCCTTCAGAGTGGGTGACAAGGTGGCCCTGAGGAAAGCGAGAGCCGACCTGTCAAGAGCCATCAGAGAGGCAAAGCGCGCACACGCCCAGAGAATCCACAGCCACTTCAAGGACACGGGTGACGCGCAGCGTATGTGGCAGGGCATCCAGGCAATCACCAACTACAGGACAATGCCACCGTCCTGTGAACGTGATGCCTCCCTCCCTGATGCCCTGAACAACTTTTATGCACGGTTTGAGGCACAAAACAACACGATGGTGAGAAAGACCATGCCCAAGCCGGACGAGCAGGTGTTGTGCCTGACTGCAGTGGATGTGAGGAACACTCTGCGCAGAGTCAACCCACGAAAAGCTGCAGGACCAGACAACATCCCCGGCAGAGTGCTCAGGGAGTGCACAGACCAGCTGACAGATGTTCTCACGGACATCTTCAACATCTCCCTGTGCAGCGCCACTGTCCCAACGTGCCTCAAGTCCACCACCATCGTTCCCGTGCCGAAGAAGTCCACAGTGTCCTGCCTCAATGACTACCGTCCCGTTGCACTTACACCCATCATCATGAATTGCTTCGAGAGGCTAGTCATGAGGAACATCAAGACACGACTGCCCTCTTCACTGGACCCCCTGCAGTTTGCGTATCGTCCCAATCGCTCCACGGACGATGCCATCACCACCACCCTTCATCTCTCCCTCACCCACCTGGAGAAGAAGGTGTACAGTCAACAACCTTCACCTGAATGTGGACAAGACAAAGGAAATGGTTGTTGACTTCAGAAGAGCACAACACACCCATTCTCCACTCAACATCGACGGGTCCTCTGTGGAGATTGTTAAGAGCACCAAGTTCCTTGGTGTCCACTTAGCAGATAACCTCACCTGGACCCTGAACACCAGCTCTACAGCCAAGAAAGCCCAGCAGCGTCTCTACTTCCTCCGGAAGCTGAGAAAGGCCCGTCTCCCTCCACCCATCCTCACACTCTTCTATAGAGGGACCATTGAGAGCATCCTGAGCAGCTGCATCACTGCCTGGTTTGGGACCTGCACCGTCTCTGACCGCAAGACCCTCCAGCGTATTGTGAGGACAGCTGAGAGGATCATCGGCGTCTCTCTCCCCTCCATCACGGACATTTACACCACCCGCAGCATCCGCAAAGCAACCAGCATTGTGAATGACCCCACCCATCCCTCACACAAACTGTTCTCCCTCCTGCCTTCGGGAAGAAGGTACCGCAGCATCCGGTCCAGCACGACCAGATTCTGCAACAGCTTCTACCCCCAAGCCATCAGACTCCTCAACTGCAGAGACTGAACTGATGGTTTTTCTGTACATGCACACACACTCTTACCCCACTTACCCCAGAAAAAGGAAAGCACTAAAAACCCTACTACCTCACTGGACTCTATTGCACACTGTGTAATAGAGTAATTACTACCTCACTGGTCTTTTTTGCACACTTTTTGCACACTGCATAATTTGCACACTGTCTTGATATTTATTATTCTTTGTCTGTATGGTGTTGTATTGTCTGTCTGCACTTTTGTACTGTTGCACTATTGTTCTGTCTACACTGTGTTTATGTGCACCATGGTCCCTGGAGGAACGTTGTTTCGTTTCACTGTGTACTCTGTATATAGCTGAAATGACAATAAAAACCACTTTGACTTTGACTTTGACTTGAACTTTCGCTCAACTGGTGAGCCTGACTGAAACTCTAGTGTTTAAAAAGCTCATAGAATAAAAAATCTGAACTATTGTAAATGTTTTTGTATTGAAACATCTGTAGAAGGGTTTTACCAAGGTAACATATTTAAACCAGTCAAAGGTCCAATAAAATACCCAAAAGGGTTCTTTAAGGGCCTTTTTACCACAGAACTATTTAATCAGTTAAATCGGACTCTGGCTGGTTTGTACTCTTGGTTTGGTTGTTTTGGGCGGTTGTAAAAAATAGTGATCACCTTTAGATTTGGACAGAATCAACCATACTAACCTATACTCCCAGTGTTTGAGCTGAACGGCTGTTCAGGTGCAGTTTAATCTGATTTATTACCCAGATAATACTGAATACACCTATTAACTAATGCTAATCTCTGCTGCTGCTCCATGCTAAGCTGTTTACACACTAAACTAAACTAATGTATATATCATTTTTGTATTTACTTTTAACATTTCAGATTTTATTTCCAGGTATTTATATCTGGTTCTGATTCACATTTCAGAAAATACTATAGCACTTCCTGTCTTATTAGCAAAAGTATTGGGTCATGTGACTCAGGTGTGTTTTTTGGGCAGGTGTGTCCTGATACTAACAGCACTGAATGTCTAAACAATCGGTGTCAGATCTGGGTTTTATCTGTTCAGACTGAGCTTTTATAGTTAGAGGAGGTACCAGTAACATTAAAAACAGAGAGAAGATTATATATCAATCAGAACCATTAGAGCACAAATATTATTCATAACCAGAACAGCTGTGTTAAATGTCCCGAAGAGGAAAGTCGTCACTGGTGTACTAAATCACAGATGATGAACAGGTAGACCAAGGAAAACCACAGCAGTTTATGACACAGAAACAGTGTGAAAACTATAAATAAAAAACTTAAAACAGTTAATTTAATAGTATTACAGTATTACTGGAGAGAAAGGCTTGTTGTTGAGATAATTGAGGCAGATAAAACGCTCAGATCTACAACGCCGCCTGCTGGAGAGAAGCTCTCTGTATAGAGACAAATCATCACAGCACCAGATCTCCGCTTTAAATCAGTACTAGGGCTGCACGATATTGCAAAATTTTTTCATTGCAAATGTTCTTTTTTCGGTGATATATATCGCAATATTAAACAATCCAGGGCTCATGACATCACTAGACCGCCCCCACCCGTCCACAGTCTCGCGTCGCCCGGACCAATCAAGAGCTGAGTCAGCGCCGAGCTCTGAAAAACCCGAGGAAAACAGCAAAACAACAGTAATCTGCCCTTTAATCAGCATTTACATGTCTTTCATTTAATTGCCTTAAGTGACATCATCACATGTGCTGTGATGTGACTATTGTGCATGTGCACATCGCCATGACAACGCTTAAACGATATATCGTGCAGCTCTAATCAGTACAGTATCCGCCGCTGATGGACAGTGTGAGATACAGTGTGTAGTAGATACTCTATTCCCTCAGAGATGAATAAAAAACGCCAGAGTGAAGAAAGAATAGAGAACTGAAACAACTCTCCCTGGAGCTTTCACACAGAGAGAGAGAGAGAGAGAGACAGAGAGACAGAGAGAGAGAGAGAGAGACAGAGAGAGAGAGAGAGAGAGAGAGAGAGAGAGAGACAGAGAGAGAGAGAGATTTTGTATGTTTGTTGAACTGTGTTTGCTATATTTAGATATTTGGATATTTGTGTGTATGATGAAAAACTATAATTATTATTTTTCAGTAAACTGTAAACCAATACGTTATTTATCAAAAAAATAAATGCATATTTCTAAACATTTACGCAACTATTTTGAGTAACCTGAACATTTGTGGGCACAAATACGTTCACATTCTTATAAATACTGAGTTTAGTCTGTTTTATCATTGGCAGCTTCTTTTCTATTAGCTTCTGGCACAATCTATTTGCATAATGGGTGTGTCACAACTTTCCTGACAGACACTCACCATCACTGTCTACATTAGGTAAACTACTATATATATATATATATATATATATATATATATATATATATATATATATATATATATATATATATATATATATACACACACACACACGCACAATGCCCATTTGTTAAGTGAAAACAACTCAATGTAATCTAGGGCTGCAACGATTACTCGATATAATTGACAATGTCGATTATTTAATTTTGTCGACTACAAATTTCATTGTCAACTAATCGTTAAATTATTCACACAAAATGCTGGAGAAATAAGAGCAATGTGAGACGGGTAAATCTCTCACTCACACAGATTATACTTAACTTAACCTGTGTCTCCAAAAGTGCTCAACAGATTACATATTTACTAAATATCAGTACTTTCCATGTTTAAACAACATCTACACATTTAAATGCCTTTTAAATGTCATGTTTAGCTGTTTTTCTGTTGTTTTTAGAGATGGAGGAAATGGCGGAAATAATCATTGACTAATCGACTAATCGGAAAAATAATCATCAGATTAGTCGACTACCAAAATAATCATTAGTTGCAGCTCTAATGTATTCATTGCAATAATATTAAATATGATAAGAGAAGATAGAGCGGTTGTGCAATAGTTACTTTAACTTAAGTTTCAGTTTCTCCACATTTTGAGTGTCGAGTTCTTGTGGTTTTTCTGTTGAACTTAAAGATGGATGTTTGAAATCGGTACCACTTTAAATAAGACTACCTTTATAAAGGGTTTATAAATGGTTTACGATTAGTTTATTAATGGTTACTAATTAGGTTGTAAATGCCTTAAAATTATTAATAATCAGTTATAACATATATACACAAGCATGTGAATAGTGAACCCACAGCCGTCTATATTGTTGCCCTTTCTATGTATGTGTTATAACTGATTATTAATGAGTTTTAAGGCATTTATAACCTAATTAGTAACCATTAATAAAGTAATTGGAAACCATTTATAAACCCTTTATAAATGTAGTCTTATTTTTAAAATGGTACCGATTTTTCTAATATAGTGGACACGAAACCAAGGGGTTATTTTATTGCACCTGTTTCTTATGACTCTATATGTGGGCATTACCAGATATTAATTAAAAATTATTTGATATTAATATTAATCTCTGGGATTGGTGTTGGTACCCGATATTAATATTAATCTCTGGGATTGGTGTCGGTATTCGATATTAATATTAATATTAATCTCTGGGATTGGTGTCTGTATTTGATATTAATATTAAACTCTGGGATTGGTGTCGGTATTCGATATTAATATTAATATTAATCTCTGGGATTGGTGTCGGTATTCGATATTAATATTAATATTAATCTCTGGGATTGGTGTCTGTATTTGATATTAATATTAATCTCTGGGATTGGTGTCGGTATTCGATATTAATATTAATATTAATCTCTGGGATTGGTGTCGGTACTTGATATTGATTTTAAACACTGTTATGGGGTGATTGTGATTATTGATTACTGATAATGTATTGACACACACACACACACACATTACCCCTCCTCCTCCCTTCCCCGGTGGTGCGCGCCGGTTTCGCGAATACACACACACACAGACGCACGCACGCGCGCGCACGCATCCGAGGAGCGCGAGATGGAGCGAGAGTCAGCGAGCGCGCGGTAGAGAGAGAGAGAGAGAGAGAGAGAGAGAGAGAGAGAGACGGATGAGGAGAAGAGGAGGAGGAGAAAAGAAGGAGAGACGCGGCGCGTGAAGGTACAGAACGGTGTTCCTCGTCCCTTTTCTCTTCTTTTCTCGCGCTCCGGTGCGCGCGCCTGTGCGTGCGACTGTCCGTGTGCGCGCGCGCGGGCTCGTGAACGCCTGTGTGTGTGTGTGTGTGCGCGCGCGCGCGTGTGTGTGTGTGGTGTACGGTCGTCGCGTGGCTGTAACGGACGCAGCAGCAGCAGCAGCAGGAGGAAGAGGAGGATGAGTCCGCTGATGAAGATAAGGATGAAGAGGTAACGATATAAAATCACACACATCGTACCATCACCTTCATCCTCATCTTCATCATCCTCATCTTCATCTTCATCTGCGCTCGTGTTCGCGCGCGGTATATGACGGTAATTATAATGATATTAATAAGCGCAGGCCTGGAGTCGGTGAGTGTCGCGCGCGCGCTCGGTGCTGATTGTTATTTATGCATTTATATCTGCACGTTTATATATATTTCTCTATATATATATGTATATATGTATAAAGATTTATATATATATATGTTTGTGTGCGCGCGCGCTTGTGTGTGTGTGTGAGGCCTGTACCGCGGATGCAGGCTCCGCAGTCACACGCCCACGATACCGCGCGCGCGACCACCTCAACCACAACCCCCCCATCCCTCCGCTATAACGGCATCGCGGTGCGGGTGGTCCTAATGATGTGGCCACTCCGGCAGCGCAGGTATATATATGTGTGTATATATATATATGTTTGTGTATATATATATGCGCATCACAATATTCATAATTATATTAATAACGCAAATAATAGCGCTGTTTTTTTTCCGCCGATAAGAAAAAAAGAGAGCGCGCGATGAAAAAAAAAGATGCGCCCCCTGGCGGCTCGCGCGCCGCTGCCAATCACGGCAGCGTTACCATGGCGACTCCGCGCGCGCTCCATCCAGCCATCCCCGTCGCCGCACCTGGGCCTTAAAAAAAACACACGCTAAATAAATAAATAAATAAACGAGGCTGAGAGCCGGCGCATGCGCAGCTCACACTCACTCTCACTATGGAGAGGAGGGAAAGCTAGAGGTGCATGTTTTTACACTGATGATGATGATGATGAAGATGATCTTCATCAGAGCTGAGGAACCTGTGAGGAACCC
This sequence comes from Astyanax mexicanus, assembly GCF_023375975.1. NCBI lineage: Eukaryota > Metazoa > Chordata > Actinopteri > Characiformes > Acestrorhamphidae > Astyanax > Astyanax mexicanus. Next base: position 57,826,871 of record NC_064413.1, on the reverse strand, counting down.
AAGCACCTTAGCAACCACCACAGATACCATAGCAACACCTTAGCAACCACTTAGCAAAACCTTAACAACCACCTAGCAACCACAAAGAATACCGTAGCAAGATTTTAGCAGCTGCATAGCAACACTTTAGCAACCACTTAGCAACATCGTAGCAACTACTGTAAAATCAGAGCTGAGGAACCTGATCTGAGCAGATGATCGCAGATGGGTTCATGTTTACAGATCAACATATTAAACCGATCAAACAGATCAACAGATCAAACAGATCAAAGAGATAGATGTGTGCAGTAAAAAAAAACAGGTTAAACAAAATAAAATAAAATAATATTAAATTGAAAACAGAATAAATAAGCCAACTGATATTTATTTTTTATTTTTACAATAAAGAATGGGTTCTAAACACAGCGCTGATATAAATATACAGTATAAACAGGACAGTGGGTCAGTGTTACAGTTATACCTTTATCAATTTTCCGACAGTTTAAAACTGAATTTCAAATATAAAATTAGGCATAAAACTTTAATACAGTGAAAAAGAAATGTGTTTTCACTAGGGGTGCGATAAAATATCAATATCACAATACATCATAATGTTTTGTATACATACGTGCTCTAAACTCTCTAAAGCCCTGTACGGACGGGATTAGTGATGAGTTTCTCAGGGGGTTCTGGGTAATTTTCTCTTTTATGGGTTTTTTTTTTTATCCTCTGTGATTTTATTCCCATCCAGAACGATCATGTAGGTGTTTTATTTCTCAGACGTCCTCTGAGAAAAGTACAGGCTGAATTATCTACTGTTTTTCTCTGAATTCCGGACGCACATCTCTGAGTTTCGTCTCCTCGCCTTTAATAAAATAGATATTTGTCCACTGCCACGCACCGTAATTACACTTTGGGCACGCCACGGTTTCCATGGAGATCCACGTTAAAAACACAACAGTGAGTGGAAATGGAGGAGCTACTGAACGTTGTGATGTCATGTGACTGAGAAAAAAAAGCCTAAAAACTCACTGGTCCTCTTGTTTTTACAATTACAGTCCAGATGCAGGAGTTTTATCACTAAAGAGTAGAAGAGTGAAATATTTTACACAGACGAACCCCTGAGAAAAAAGTCCCATCCGGATAGGACTATGGACTCGCACCCAAATTAGACTTACTAGAGTTACTGCTACACTACTCCACATGGTGATGCAACAATCATATTTATAGAGTTAATAAACTCTGAAAACTCTGAGAAACTGCTACCAATAAATTTGTAATTTCTGGTATTTCATTATTTAGGAGTATTTTATCCTGAAGTATCATATTTCTAGAGATTTCTATTGTGATATATCAAGTATTGCAAAATCACAGTATCGTGATATCATTGTTATCGCAGGAAAAGTGTAATGAGATGCACTGAAATTCATGTAAAATATAAGTCATGTAAAAAAAACACTCAAATACTAAATAACATTTATTTAACCATTTACTCCCCATTTTTTGTTATTTAAAAAAATAAATGAAGAAAGTAAAACATAAGGTCTATAACTTATCGTAATCTTAATTCATGAGTTATTAAATGTCCAGTCTGTTAAAATGAGTAAATATTCGGTAAATGTCTATAAAAATGTAAAGAAGGGAGTATCGGAAGAGTAGCCTCTTATTTGCATTTACAACATCAGTATGCTATAAGGTATACGGAGTATTTCTAATTACAGCAGTGTGATATTAATTCATCATATATTTACTAGACTCAGTTTAAGAACAGTTCAATTAAATTAATTACTTTACCCTAAAAACAAGTAAAGCCGTAAAATTAACTCAGCAGTTCAGCTTTACAGAGAACAAAACAAAACATTATCTGATTTAGAGTGAACATTATATTCATTATGATTATTAATACACTTTGTGGAGCAGCAGCCTAAGCATTAGCATTAGCAAACCCTGATGATGCCACAGCCATCTGTAAGTGTCTGAGAGTTTCACCATTTTTACATAATTTAATGATACATGTACCAATACAAATCCAAAATGTAACTTTTAGCTTCTAGATAACTTTTATCTTCCTTCTGAATAATAAAATTACAATTCCACACTTCCACCTATTTTTTTATTTTATGTTTCTCTGATGATAAGTGTATATCGTTGCTGTTATTTCAGGTCATTTTTGAGAGTTTCTATTGGTCCGTTCATTATGGAATAGTGATGCAGTGTGAGGAAGAGTTTTGTAGTAGACTAAAAATTGAGAAAAATGGAGATACTTGTTTTTCACTGGACAGAAATGATATATCTATTTATATATACAAACAGTTTCAGTGTATAAAGGTGCGAGAGTGAATACAGTAGTGGAGATGGTGTGAGATGGTGTAGATGGTAACAGGTGTGAGTGTGTAACGCTGGTGATATACAGTAGATTAGTGAGCGTGAGCTGCAGGGGGCGGGGTTACGGTGGTGTGAGATGGTAACAGGTGTGAGTGTGCAACGCTGGTGTTATACAGTAGATTAGTGAGCGTGAGCTGCAGGGGGCGGGGTTACGGTGGTGTAGATGGTAACAGGTGTGAGTGTGTAACGCTGGTGTTATACAGTAGATTAGTGAGCGTGAGCTGCAGGGGGCGGGGTTACGGTGGTGTAGATGGTAACAGGTGTGAGTGTGTAACGCTGGTGTTATACAGTAGATTAGTGAGCGTGAGCTGCAGGGGGCGGGGTTACGGTGGTGTAGTTGGTAACAGGTGTGAGTGTGTAAGGCTGGTGTTATACAGTAGATTAGTGAATGTGAGCTGCAGGGGGCGGGGTTACGGTGGTGTAGATGGTAACAGGTGTGAGTGTGTAACGCTGGTGTTATACAGTAGATTAGTGAGCATGAGCTGCAGGGGGCGGGGTTACGGTGGTGTGAGATGGTAACAGGTGTGAGTGTGTAACGCTGGTGTTATACAGTAGATTAGTGAATGTGAGCTGCAGGGGGCGGGGTTACGGTGGTGTAGATGGTAACAGGTGTGAGTGTGTAACGCTGGTGTTATACAGTAGATTAGTGAGCGTGAGCTGCAGGGGGCGGGGTTACGGTGGTGTGAGATGGTAACAGGTGTGAGTGTGTAACGCTGGTGTTATACAGTAGATTAGTGAATGTGAGCTGCAGGGGGCGGGGTCACGGTGGTGTAGATGGTAACAGGTGTGAGTGTGTAACGCTGGTGTTATACAGTAGATTAGTGAGCGTTAGCAGGGGGCGGGGTTACGGTGGTGTAGATGGTAACAGGTGTGAGTGTGTAACGCTGGTGTTATACAGTAGATTAGTGAGCGTGAGCTGCAGCGTGAGCAGGGGGCGGGGTTACGGTGGTGTAGATGGTAACAGGTGTGAGTGTGTAACGCTGGTGATATACAGTAGATTAGTGAGCATGAGCTGCAGGGGGCGGGGTTACGGTGGTGTAGATGGTAACAGGTGTGAGTGTGTAAGGCGGGTGTTATACAGTAGATTAGTGAGCGTGAGCTGCAGCGTGAGCATGGGCGGGGTTACGGTGGTGTAGATGGTAACAGGTGTGAGTGTGTAACGCTGGTGTTATACAGTAGATTAGTGAGCGTGAGCTGCAGCGTGAGCATGGGCGGGGTTACGGTGGTGTAGATGGTAACAGGTGTGAGTGTGTAACGCTGGTGATATACAGTAGATTAGTGAGCGTGAGCTGCAGGGGGCGGGGTTACGGTGGTGTAGATGGTAACAGGTGTGAGTGTGTAACACTGGTGTTATACAGTAGATTAGTGAACATGAGGTGCAGGGGGCGGGGTTACGGTGGTGTGAGATGGTAACAGGTGTGAGTGTGTAACGCTGGTGTTATACAGTAGATTAGTGAGCGTGAGCAGGGGGCGGGGTTAAGGTGGTGTAGATGGTGTAGATGGTAACAGGTGTGAGTGTGTAACGCTGGTGTTATACAGTAGATTAGTGAGCGTGAGCAGGGGGCGGGGTTACGGTGGTGTAGATGGTAACAGGTGTGAGTGTGTAACGCTGGTGTTATACAGTAGATTAGTGAACATGAGGTGCAGGGGGCGGGGTTACGGTGGTGTGAGATGGTAACAGGTGTGAGTGTGTAACGCTGGTGTTATACAGTAGATTAGTGAGCGTGAGCAGGGGGCGGGGTTAAGGTGGTGTAGATGGTGTAGATGGTAACAGGTGTGAGTGTGTAACGCTGGTGTTATACAGTAGATTACTGAGCGTGAGCTGCAGCGTGAGCAGGGGGCGGGGTTACGGTGGTGTAGATGGTAACAGGTGTGAGTGTGTAACGCTGGTGTTATACAGTAGATTAGTGAGCGTGAGCTGCAGGGGGCGGGGTTACGGTGGTGTAGATGGTAACAGGTGTGAGTGTGTAACGCTGGTGTTATACAGTAGATTAGTGAGCGTGAGCAGGGGGCGGGGTTACGGTGGGGTAGAACAGTATGGAACAGTATATGCAGTATGAATCGGTGCTCTGGTACACTGTGTCCGGTACGGCTGTGCTGAGAGCAGTTCTCACTGTTCTGTACATTGGGGGTTGTGGGAAGGAGGCGGAGTTACCAGAATAAAAAAGATATAATAGTGATCCTTCTATAATCACGATGATAAAGATACTGATGATAAAGATGATAAAATGAAGATGATGATAAAAGCTAAACAAACATCTCTGGCTGAGATGAACTCTGGTTGACCCCAGAGTGGAGCATTAATGAGGATGAGGATGATGATGATGATGATGAAGAGGATGATGATTATGATTATGAGAGCAGATACGCTGAAGCTAAGCTCCTCTGGTTGAAATACACTTTTGTTAAGTGTGGCGATAGTGGTGGTGGTGATGTTCACTGTTATATTTGCACTACGTCCGTAATGTGTAATGTGTATATATATGTTAAATAATCAGACAGGTGGAGGTTCGCTTTTGCTTTTTTTACTCTTCGATTTTTTTAGGTAAAATTTAAACGAGACTACATATCCCAGCATTCAGTGCGTTACCACAAGTACGACATAACAGAAAGAGCAATGCGCAAAAAATATAGTAAAGTAATGATAATGGTGGTGGTGCTGCTGATTGTGGTGGCAATTGTTGTGGTGATGCTGATGGAATAATAGTGATTATGGTGGTGGTGATGCTGATGGAATAATAGTGATTATGGTGGTGGTGATGCTGATGGAATAATAGTGTTTATGGTGGTGGTGATGCTGATGGAATAATAGTGATTATGGTGGTGGTGCTGTGATTGTGGTGGCAATTGTTGTGGTGATGCTGATGGAATAATAGTGATTATGGTGGTGGTGATGCTGATGGAATAATAGTGATTATGGTGGTGGTGATGCTGATGGAATAATAGTGATTATGGTGGTGGTGATGCTGATGGAATAATAGTGTTTATGGTGGTGGTGATGCTGATGGAATAATAGTGATTATGGTGGTGGTGCTGTGATTGTGGTGGCAATTGTTGTGGTGATGCTGATGGAATAATAGTGATTATGGTGGTGGTGATGCTGATGGAATAATAGTGATTATGGTGGTGGTGATGCTGATGGTTGTGATTCTGATGGTAATATTAATTATAATGGTGGCAATTGTGGTGTTGGTGATGCTGTTGGTAATAGTGATGATGGCGGTGGTGGCAATTGTGGTGATGGTGATGCTGATGGTAATAGTGATGATGGCGGTGATGCTGATTGTGGTGGCAGTTGTGGTGGTGATTATGATGGTAATAGTGATTATGATGGTGGTGATGCTGATGGTGGCTATTGTGGTGGTGGTGGTGATGCTGATGGCAATAGTAGTGATGGTGGTGATGCTGATGGTTGTGATTCTGATAGTAATATTGATTATAATGGTGGCAATTGTGCTGGTGATGCTGATGGAATAATAGTGATTATGATGGTGGTGATGCTGATGGTGGCTATTGTGGTGGTGGTGGTGGTGATGCTGATGGAATAATAGTGATTATTATGGTGGTGATGCTGATGGAATAATAGTGATTATTGTGGTGGTGATGCTGATGGAATAATAGTGATTATGGTGGTGGTGATGCTGATGGAATAATAGTGATTATGGTGGTGGTGATGCTGATGGAATAATAGTGATTATGGTGGTGGTGATGCTGATGGAATAATAGTGATTATGATGGTGGTGATGCTGATGGTGGCTATTGTGGTGGTGGTGGTGATGCTGATGGAATAATAGTGATTATTGTGGTGGTGATGCTGATGGTTGTGATTCGGATGGTAATATTAATTATAATGGTGGCAGTTGTTGTGGTGATGCTGAAGCTAATATTGATGATGATGGTGGCGAATGTAGTGGTGGTGATGCTGATGTTAATAATAGTGATGGTGGTGGTGATGCTGATGATGGTGGTGATACTGATAGTGGTGGTGGATAAAGGTAATGATGGTAATGGAAAAAATGGTGATAATGGCAAAGAGAGAAACAAACTAATTCTAAATGTTTTTGTAAGGTTTGGTAAGACTGCGGTGTGAATAATTAGAACAGATAAAGATAAGGAATGATACATCTGATGATGATGAGGATGATTTATTATGATGATGATGAAGATGATGAAGAGTATGATGATAAGGCAAAACAAAATCAAACATTCTTATAGCTAAATAAATGTGGATTTTGATCTGGAGGATAGAGGTGAGGTTGATGATGAGCTGCTGGTGGTGTTGGTATTGAAATATGATGATCTTTGTTGGTGGTGATGTTTGTTTATATTGGTGGTGATGGTGATTGTAGTGTTAGTGATGTCAGTAAGAATAGTAAAGGTAAAGATTGTAGTGATGCTGATTATGTTGTTGATTTTGATGTTTGGTGGTGGTGATATTTCAGTGATAGTGATGTTTGGTTGATGGTGACTGTGATTGTTGTGTTTGATGATAATAATGGTGATTTAGTTTGATTTAGTGATATGGTGGTGGTGGTGGTGATAGTGATGTTGGTAAGCAATGGTGAAGACTGGTGATGATTATATTAGCAATCAATAGTGTTGACTGCAGTAGTGTAATGGTGATTTTGACAAATAAAGGACAATTCTAAATACAATCACAATTTGTGTTGGGCATCGGTGGAATTTGATCCTCCTCTTTAACACATTCCTACAGTAAACGCCAATCCTAACCACTTCATAATGGTGATTGTAGTGATGATTGAGATAATAATAGTCACTGTGTTGATGATGATTATTGTAGTAGTGATAATAATAATCAATGTGTTGATGGTGATTGTAGTGGTGATGATAAAAGTTCTTGTGTTGATGATGGTGATAACAATAATCATTGTGTTGATGGTGATTGTAGTGGTGATGATAAAAGTTCTTGTGTTGATGATGGTGATAACAATAATCATTGTGTTGATGGTGATTGTAGTGGTGATGATAAAAGTTCTTGTGTTGATGATGGTGATAATAATAGTCACCGTGTTGATGATAGTGATTGTAGTGGTGATAATAGTGTTAATGTGTTAATAATAATATTGATGACTATGATTGCAGTGGTGACAGTGATGATGGTGATTATACTGATGTGTTTATATGTGATGTGGTGATATATAGTAATAGTGGTACTTCTGATTGTGGGTGTGATGAAGATGGTAATTGTAGGGGTATTGTAGCAATAGTAGTGTTGATAGTGGTAAAGATAACACTGATGTTTGTGGTGATAATAATGATAATAGTGATGATGTTGATTGGTGTGGTGATACAAATGGAGGTTGTGTTGACAACGGTAATAATCAAATAGACTATTGGGATGATGGTGATCGTGGTAGTGATAGAGGTGGTGTGGACAGTGCTGATAATAAAATTGGTGATTGTGGTGACGGTGATATTGATAGTAATAGTGGTGATGTTGATGGTAGTTGTTGAGGTAGATGTTGAGTATTCTGATGGTAGTCATTGTGATGATAACATTGAAGAGACAGGATTGAATAATGTGGTGATTGTGATTATGTTGATTAGGGTAAATATGGTGATAGTGATGATAATAATGAAGGTGATTTTGACAGTGGTTATATTGTTGAATAGTGTGGTGATTGTGATGACCACCAGCACTGCTACCAGACTCCTGAACCTACCTCAGAAATAACCTGCACATTACTCTCTACACGTTTACATAACATGTACTTACGTGTAAATTACATCCACATCACACATTACTGTTATCATGTACATATTTCCATCCTGGATGTACATTTAACACCAATTTACCATCACCATCATAATCACAATTACCACTATCACCAGCAGTACCGTATCCTAATCACAATTCCCACCATTACCATTATAATCACAATCAGCACCACTATCACCGGCATCATCACAACCCCCTCAGTAATAACCTTCATAATCACAAACATCACCCCATCATCTATTATATTTATATTTAGTTTATTTCTTGCTTTATTGTATATTTTCTACTTTACTTGGTGAAGAAAAAAGAAAGATTTTAATTGTACGAGGAAACCTGTTCCCTACTGTGCAGATGATCTTTTAATATTCAATCTTGAATGAAGGTGATTGTGGTAAAGAAACAGTAGTGGTGATTATACTGATGATTGTGAAAGTAATAGTAATGATGTTTAGAATAGCAGTATCTTTACTGACTGTAGTGATTGTGATGATGAGAGTGATGAGACAGTAAAGTTGAATAATGTGGTGATTGTGATTATGTTGATTATGGTGAAGATGTAAAAAAGTAAAAGTGATGGTTATAGTGATGATAATAATGGGGGTGATGTTGACAGTGGTTACAATGTTAAATATTGTGGTGATTGTGTTAAAGAAACAGTAGTGGTGATTATACTGATGATTGTGATTGTAATAGTGATGATGGTGACTGTGATAGTGATGGTAATAGTGGTGATGTTGAGGATGGTAGTGATTATACTGATTGTAATAACAGTAATGATAGTAATAGAGGTGGTGCTTGTAGTGGAGACAATAAATTTGAAAAATGTGGTGATTGTGATAATAGTAATGGAGGCGATATACTGATGATTGTGATTGTTTATTGATAATATTGACAGTGGTTTAATGTTGATTATTGTGTTGATTGTGGTAAAGAAATGGTAGTGGTGATTATACTGATGACTGTGATGATAACAGTGATGAGACAGTAAAGTTTAATAATATGGTGATTGTGATTAAGGTATAGATAGTAAAAGTGATGCAACTGTGATGATAATAATAGGGGTGATGTTGACAGTGGTTATAACGATTTTTGTGTTGATTGTGGTAAAGAAACAGTAGTGGTGATTATAATGATGATTGTGTTTGTAATGATAACAGTGATGAGACAGTAAAGTTGAACAGTGTGGTGATTGTTACTATGTTGATTATGGTATAGATAGTAAAAATAATGGTAGTAGTGATGATAATAATGGAGTTAATGTTGACAGTGCTTATAATGTTGAATAATGTGGTGATTATACTGATGATTGTGATTGTAATAGTGGTGATTGTGATTGTAATAGTGATGATGGTGACTATGGTATAGATAGTAAAAGTGATTGTAATAGTGATTATGATAATGAAGGTGATGTTAACAGTGGTTATAATGTTGAAAACTGTGGTACAGGAACAGTATTATACTGATGCTTGTGATGGTAATTGTGGTGATTGTGATTGTAATAGTGATGATGGTGATTACGGTATAGATACGGTATGTGATACAGAAACAGTAAAGGGGATTATACAGATGCTTGTGATGGTAATTGTGGTGATTGTGATTGTAATAGTGATGATGGTGATGCAGAAACTCCAGATCTGGGTGTGAAATCTGACTCAGCCCCTGAGCTTCACTGTGGAAAGAGATCGCTAAGCGCTAAAATGGATGCTGTGTGATAGCTAGCCGCTGGTGGCTGTGTGTTAGCGCTGTTAGCGGTGTTAGCGGTGTGTAGAGCAGACAGACGAGGCTCAGATCTTCATGCTTCCTCCTCCTGCGGCTCGGGGGCTGGAAGCGCTGCATGAATACAAATGGTAATCAGGCGAGCTGCGAGGGGAGGGGCTTATCATCATGCCGGGTTCAGGAGGGCAGCGGTGCGGAGCAGGAGGAGGAGGAGGGGGGGTTTAGTGATTAAACCTGAATAAATGTGTTATAAACACTTTATTACATCCCTCTGTAAAGCTGAGCAAACACAGGCTTTATCAGCCCCATATATTTTATATATTTACACCACAACATAAATCACACACACTACCTGCAGCTCTCGCACTTACGAGGTTATCGCACCACGCAGGAGGCTGGGATCTGCAGTACTGATGCACTGAAATGAAAAATGAGAAGAATATGTGGATGACACATTTGTTTTCACATATGGTCAAAAATCTAAAGGCTGATGTTTTTTATAGTTCTTTGCATTTTGACTTTCACAATGAAATGAATGAAATTCTAAATTACATAATTAAAATAACAAATATTGATTGACTGGTTACCTAAACTCATATTATAATTATCTTTATAAAACCTTCCTGAAAACAGGATTAAGTTAATTTGGATAAAGTCTGGGAAGTAATTGACACTGTTCTGCCGGATGTGATTATAAAAGTGTTGATGTGATGGTTGTGATGATTTTGACTTGGTGGTGATTATGATAATGTTGATGACGTGATGGTGGTGATTCTGATGACATGAATTTGATGATGATGATTATGTAATGAAGCTGGTGATCGTGGTGCTGATTGTGATTATAATGGAATTATAATGGTGATGGTGGGGTTTGTGATTAGGATACAGTAATGCTGGGGACAGTGGGGATAGTGATAATGTGGTGGTGACTGAGGGGACTGTGAGGATGCTGGTGATAGTGGTGCTGATCTTGATTATAATGGTGATGTTGGGAATTGTGATGAAGTGGTGATGCTGGTGATAGTGGTGGTGATTTAGATTATGATGGTGTAATGGTGGGGACTGTGCTGATGCTGGTGATAGTGGTGGTGATTTGGATGATGATGTGTGTAATGGTGGGGATTGTGATGAAGTGGTGATGCTGGTGATAGTGGTGGTGATTTAGATGATGATGTGTGTAATGGTGGGGACTGTGATGATGTGGTGATAGTGGTGGTGATTTGGATGATGGTGGGTGTTATGGTGGGGATTGTGATGATGTGGTGATGCTGGTGATAGTGGTGGTGATTTAGATGATGATGTGTGTAATGGTGGGGATTGTGATGAAGTGGTGATGCTGGTGATAGTGGTGGTGATTTAGATGATGATGTGTGTAATGGTGGGGACTGTGCTGATGCTGGTGATAGTGGTGGTGATTTGGATGATGATGTGTGTAATGGTGGGGACTGTGATGATGTGGTGATGCTGGTGATAGTGGTGGTGATTTGGATTATGATGGTGTAATGGTGGGGATTGTGATGATGTGGTGATGCTGGTGATAGTGGTGGTGATTTGGATAATGATGGTGTAATGGTGGGGATTGTGATTAAGTGGTGATGCTGGTGATAGTGGTGGTGATTTAGATGATGATGTGTGTAATGGTGGGGACTGTGCTGATGCTGGTGATAGTGGTGGTGATTTGGATGATGGTGGGTGTAATGGTGGGGATTGTGATGATGTGGTGATGCTGGTGATAGTGGTGGTGATTTAGATGATGATGTGTGTAATGGTGGGGACTGTGATGATGTGGTGATGCTGGTGATAGTGGTGGTGATTTGGATTATGATGGTGTAATGGTGGGGATTGTGATGATGTGGTGATGCTGGTGATAGTGGTGGTGATTTAGATGATGATGTGTGTAATGGTGGGGACTGTGATGATGTGGTGATGCTGGTGATAGTGGTGGTGATTTGGATGATGGTGGGTGTAATGGTGGGGATTGTGATGATGTAGTTATGCTGGTGATAGTGGTGGTGATTTGGATGATGATGTGTGTAATGGTGGGGATTGTGATTAAGTGGTGATGCTGGTGATAGTGGTGGTGATTTAGATGATGATGTGTGTAATGGTGGGGACTGTGATGATTTGGTGATGCTGGTGATAGTGGTGGTGATTTGGATTATGATGGTGTAATGGTGCGGACTGTGCTGATGCTGGTGATAGTGGTGGTGATTTGGATTATGATGGTGTAATGGTGGGGATTGTGATGAAGTGGTGATGCTGGTGATAGTGGTGGTGATTTGGATAATGATGGTGTATTGGTGGGGACAGTGATGACGTGATGATGCTGGTGATAGTGGTGGTGATTTGGATGATGATGTGTGTAATGGTGGGGATTGTGATGATTTGGTGATGCTGGTGATAGTGGTGGTGATTTGGATTATGATGGTGTAATGGTGCGGACTGTGCTGATGTGGTGATGCTGGTGATAGTGGTGGTGATTTCGGTTATAATTGTGTGTAATAGTGAGCTTCTGGGGAGTTAAATTATGATATTTTATTACTGATATATTTGTTTGTACAATAATGTAATAAACAAGCTGGATCACCTACATACAGTGACTTACGAGATTTAAAATATTTTAAACAACCTATAATGAGCTGTGTACATATGTATTTTATTTGTGTGTATTATATTTGTATTCTAATCCTCTTATAACAAATAATCTGATTACAAGAAATATAAAATATACTGTCTGGGTTTAATATGATTTTCTCACCCAGACATCAGAACCTATACAGCTGTTTATGATTAAGATCAGATGATGATGATGATGGTGATAATTGTGATGATGGTGATGAAGATGATACCTGGGGTGACTGACCTTAGAGGAATCACATGCTTAGATAAGAGAAAATTGACCCTCCTGCATTTCTGCACTTTATTCACCCTGCTGCCCTCTCTCTCTCTCTCTCTCTCTCTCTCTCTCTCCAGGCTGATGATGATGATGATGATGATGATGATGGTGTGATGCAGTAACAGAAGGCTGAAGACTGAGGATCTTGCCGTCGGCGAATCAGCAGCAGCGCTGGTGAAAATGAACATTTAAAGAAGCTCTCGCGCTCTCCTGTCGCTCTGCTGCTGACGAATCGACTTTTTTTTTTTTTTTAAAGGGGGTGGGACATGACTCATCTGCCATGTGGGCTGCCATGGTGACAGGCCTCTCCAGCCCCTCCCCCCTCCTTTGGTTGGTCCAGCTGCTGTTATGGCCACATCTCAGTGGACCCAGATTAGCTGAGGCCAGTCCCCCTTGCCCCGCCCCCTGTAGCTGCTCCAATCAGGCGAGTCGAGTGATTTGCACCAGGAAGGGCTTGGATGAAGTTCCACAGAGTATCTCAGTCAACACGCGATACCTCAACCTGCAGGAGAACTCCATACAGGTAAACCCGCACCTTTTGTTGACAGCCCTCTTTATCCTATACCTGGCATTAGGCATGCGGCCATTAGCTTTAGGTTTAGTGTTAATCTGTGTGCATTTGCACATCTGTGTCAGCAATGGGTGCAGCTTAAACTAGCTGATTGCAGCATCCACAAACATATGGATGGATACAAGTCCTAGACTAAATGTTCCTTTGAATAGAAGCTCTCCAATACTAGTCTCAATCTCTGTCCAGAGACATCGTGTAGACATCACCATAAACAAATCAAACAAGAACAATTTAACATATAAGTGGTTTCTCCAAATTCAACACAAGATACCGCTTTAACGATGACTGCAGTCTCACAATTATTAACCCCTGAACAGAAACTCTCACGAGAACATTCACTACATTCACTAATCAGGTGGCAAATCAAGAAAATTTGTCCTAAAAGTTGAGAGAAAAGAGATTTTCTAAAGAGAGTCTCTATACTTAAGAGATTAAAGTATAAAGTGTTCTGAGACCCAGTTCAGAGATAAAGGAACATAGGCTGCACTTCCTGAACCTGGCAGAAAGAGGGCGCTATCCCCAGCTGCCTCCAGACACCTGAGACCTGCAGTAGGATTCTGTTTGGTTTTAGTTTCTACAGTAAAGAACATGTTTAACGCTGAGGCTCTCCTTGCCTGAAAACCAATAATGTCCCCAAAGCAGAAGAAAGTCAACTCCAACCTGCTCAGAACCATATAAACATTCCACAGACGTTTGGGATTTCTATTCTGAGGAGAACTTAATCAGAACTGGACCTTTTTGGACTTATGGGGTTACAAAATGTCTAGATAGACAGACCTCAAAGTCCACTGAAACTTTTAGAAAGGTTTTAGAAGAAGTCCTAGAAGATTCTGCAGGGGCCACCAGAGTCGCATGACTTAAACATAGAAACCCGAAGAATGATAGTGATCTGGAGGGCACTGCCCATCAGGAATGAGCTGAGGTTCCTCAGGAACGCTGCCTCAGCATCACATTTTCAGAAGGTCAACAATATCTACTAAGGGTTCATAATTGTTAGACTGCAGTCATCAATAAACTTGGCATTTTGCATTGCATGTAGATAAATCCTTTGTTCTAGAAGTTGTTTCAGATTGATTTAGTTGGTTTTGTTCAATTTGTTTATTGCAATAAACGTAAAGTGTCCATTTTGCTGGTAAAAAGGTGTTAAACTATTTCAGTGGCAACAGTAAATCTACCTTCTGTTGATGTTCAATAAAGTTGCACAAGGTTATCTTACATGTTCAGTTTAAAATGCTGTGTATATTTTATGCTCGATATCAATTAACATTAAAACAGTCTGTAATCACATTCAACCGATTTCACTCAGGTAATACGGGATTGAGTTCTTTACCCTTATTTAATATCATCTTTCTCTCTCTTCTTTCCTCTTTTGTCTTTCTGCAGCTGATCAAGTCAGACACCTTTAAGCACCTGAGTCACCTGGAGATTTTGCAGTTGTCCAAGAATCACATCCGCCAGATCGAAGTCGGAGCGTTTAATGGGCTGCCCAACCTCATCACGCTCGAGCTGTTTGACAACCGGCTGCCACTGGTGCCATCGCAAGCCTTCGAGTACCTCAGCAAACTTCGAGAACTCTGGTTGCGAAACAATCCCATTGAGACCCTCCCGGCCTACGCCTTCCACCGCGTCCCGTCCCTGCGACGGTTGGACCTGGGCGAACTGCGTAAGCTCAGCTTCATCTCGGAGGCTGCATTCGAGGGTTTGGTGAATTTACGTTTCCTCAACTTGGGAATGTGTGGGCTAAAGGACGTGCCCAACCTGACACCACTGGTGCGACTGGAAGAGCTGGAGTTATCTGGGAACCAGCTTGGAGTGGTGCGTCCTGGATCTTTCCAGGGTCTCGTGTCACTTCGCAAGCTGTGGCTCATGCACTCCCGTATATCCTTAATCGAGCGCAATGCTTTTGATGACCTGAAAAACCTGGAGGAGCTCAATCTGTCCCACAATTCTCTTCACTCCCTGCCTCATGACCTGTTCACGCCCTTGCAGCAGCTGGAGCGGGTACACCTGAACCACAACCCCTGGGTGTGTAACTGTGATGTTCTGTGGCTTAGCTGGTGGCTGAAGGAGACCGTGCCGGATAACTCCACTTGCTGTGCCCGCTGCCATGCTCCTCCCGGAACGAAGGGCCGCTACATCGGCGACCTGGACCAGAGAGACTTTACCTGCTATGCACCTGTCATTGTCGAGCCACCAACTGATCTAAACGTGACAGAAGGAATGGCAGCAGAGCTTAAGTGCCGCACTGGGACCTCAATGACTTCTGTCAACTGGCTGACCCCTAACGGAACCCTAATGACACACGGCGCCTACAAGGTACGCATCTCTGTTCTGCACGATGGAACCCTGAATTTTACCAATGTGACCATGCAGGACACAGGTCCCTACACCTGCATGGTAACCAACTCTGCTGGAAACACTACGGCGACCGCGGTCCTTAACGTCTCTGCGTCTGATCCCGGCAACGGATACAGTTACTTCACCACTGTTACTGTGGAAACAGTTGAAACGGGTCAGGAAGTGCATGACTCAGCACGGCAATTCGTCAACGAGACCTTTATAAGTTTTCCCGGTCCGACGGCCGCGTCTGCTTCGCCGGGTCCTTCGGGATCTGCGCTTTCCTCCCTCGCACCTCACGCTACCCGTGCTCCCGACCGCCCATTCACCGTCTCCGTCATCACTGATATGGCCAATCTGTCGGGCCTAGAGGACGTGATGAAGACGACAAAGATCATCATCGGCTGCTTCGTGGCCATCACCTTCATGGCGGCTGTCATGCTGGTGGTCTTCTACAAGCTGCGGAAGCAGCACCAGCTGCACAAACATCACGGTCCTGCCCGTGCGATTGAGATCATCAACGTGGAGGACGAGATGGGCCCGGCGGGAGGTGCCAGTGGCATAGCCGGTGGGTCCACGGTGCACTGCAGCGGAGCTGGAACGGGAGGAACCGGACAAAGCCTGCGGATACACGACCCGGAAATCGTCACTCTGCCCAACATCGGCCGAGCCGATCACGTCAACCACTACTACAAGCCTCACCACTTCAACAACAACGTTCTCGGACTCAGCGTGGGACCGGGACAGTCCGGCGGCATCCTGAACAACAAGACCAGCCCCACCTCCAAGAAACAGGGCGTCTCCATGAACACGACGACGGCCGGATCCTGCGACTCCAACAACCACGGATCCACCGGATCTCCGCCTTTACCCATCCCCATCCCAATGGCCATGGCGTTCCACGGTACGCTGAAGAGCCTAAGCCACACCCCCAGCACTCAGACCGAGCCTCTACTGCTGTCCAACGGGTCCAAGGAGAGTGTGCAGGAGACACAGATCTAAACACACACACAAATACACACAATTACACACATCTACACACACTTATATACACAGACACACACTGAGGCGTGGAGGAGTCTGGTTGGTATGCCAGCGGGGGAGACGTTGGCGGAGTTTGACATTGCGGAAGCTTCGTCCCCGACGGCGGACAGACAGACTCAGAGGATTATTACGAGTCCCACGGACGACGTTTGTACAGACGGACTGGACACGGCACTGTTGCGTACGGAAAAGTGCCAAAGAAAGCGTCTTTTTTTGCAGTTTCTACAAAGTTGTATCTGTGTATAAAATATAGTCTATATCCAAGTAGCGTAATTCCCTACGTTTGTCGGTTTGCTACAGACAGACCCCGCCCACACAGGTGAAGAGCGCTTATAGACCTGTGCGGATCACGCGCTCACACACACCTGGGGATGACATCACTGATATCTCTGCCCTCGCAGGTAGTGTGTGTGTGAGAGAGAGAGAGAGAGAGAGAGTGCGAGAGCGCCGGAGTCGAAACGATTCGATTATTCCGAAACGAACGGTGGAACTTTTGTCGCTGAACACACACACACACACTACACACACACACACACACACTACACACTACACACACACACACACACTACACACTACACACACACACACACACTACACACACACACACACTCGCTCATCTCCACTCTGACTGCTGAGCTGTGGAATTCTAATGCACAAAATGAGGATCAGTTCATCGTAACCTGAACTTGACACCACACGCGTTTGCCTATGCGCAGAACCCACACGGTTCCCCGTTCTCTGGAGGAGGGGGTCGAGGGTAGATGAGGGGATGTGAGGGGTGTATGTGTGTGTGTGTAGTGTGTGTAGTTTGTGTGTGTGTGTTATTTCTCTGGGCGAGGAGGTTGTGTTGTTTTGTCTCTGAGTTTATATCTTCACATGTTCCTCACACCTGAAATCTAAAAACCCCAGAGCACACTGACCTGCCACCCGCCACCCGTCACCCGCCACCAGATCCCCCAGCCACAGTCCAGCATCCGCACACTGCCCTCATCAGAAATCAGGAATCAGACAAATCAATAAGAACAGCAGAGAACAGTCTAGAACAGTGTGATCTGAGGAGCAGTACAGTTATAGAGACAGTGAACACTAGAGAACAGTGTGATCAGAAATCAGTGCAGCTGACTGAACTGTCTGTGAGTAACAAGCTTCTAGAGCCGTGTGAATAAGAAAGAAGCTTCTACAGTAGAGCTGCAGTATAGATGCAGTGAACGTTCTAGAGCAGGCTGAGTGGGGTGAACGTTTAAGAATATTCTAGAACAGTATGAATAAGGAGAACATTCTACTACAGAGTAAATCAGGAAGAAGGTTCTACACTAGAACATTGTAGGTAGGATGAACAGAATCGACTATTCTAGAGCAGGTTGATTATAGAACAGGAATATTATAGAACAGTGTGAATAAGAAAGAGGGTTCTTCAGTAGAACTGTGTTGGTATGATAAACAGAAGAAAACATTGTAGAGTTGATGAACGTTCAGGAATATTCTAGAACAAAATGAATAAGAAGAATATTCTAGAACAGTTTGAACAAAAAGAAAATTCTAGAACACTGTAAATAAGGAAAAAGGTTCTACAGTAGAACTGTGTTGGTATGATGAACAGAAAGTAACATTGTAGATTTGATTGGGATGAGCATTCAGGAATATTCTAGAACAGAATGAATAAGAAGAAACATTCTAGAGCAGTATAACCAAAGAGAACATTCTAGAACAGGTTTGAATAAGGAAGAAGGTTCTACAGTAGAGCTGTGTAAGTATGATGAATAGAAGGGAATGTTCTAGAGCAGGTTGATTGGGTTGAAAATTCAGGAATATTCTAGAACAGTGTGAATAAAGATAACATTCTAGAACAGTATGAATAAGGAAGAAAGTTCTACAGTAGAGCTGTGTAGATGTGATGAACAGAAGGGAACGTTGTAGAGTTAACTGGGATTATTGTTTAAGAACGTTCTAGGACAGAGAAGGACAATGGAGTAGAATTGACCTGGAATGATGGTTAATCTTCACCAGAATTTACCACCACATAATCTCTCAACCAATCAATAACTGACTCTAATTAAGACATTATTTAACAATTTCTACAGTTAAACTAATCTTTCACTTCATTAGGAAAGGTTCTAGAACAGGTTGATTGGGGGAGAATATTCTACAGGGCTATTCTAGAACTACAGAGAAGTTAAAATTAATGGTAAGAACATTCCAGAGAAGATCAGGGGAGATGATTTTATAATACGGAATGAGAAGAATAATCTAGAACAGTGTAAATAAGCAGAACGTTCTAGAGCAGTGTGGAAAGGGAGCGTCATATTGAGGGGGTGATTCTCGAACAGGGTGAATAAACTGAATGTTTTAGAATGGAGAATATACTAGAACCGTGTGAACAGAGGAGAACGTTCTGAAGAATTATAGAGAACGTTCTAGATCACGAACAGCAGATCAGGCCAGTCCAGCAGAACGTGGGTCGGTGTTCTCTGGGATTAACACTTACAGACACTTCCTGCGGTGAGGTCCGAACGTTCTAGAGTGTTCTGGTGTTCTAGTGGAGATGAGCAGAACCGAGCTGCTGGATTAGAGTGAATAATGAAGAAGGGATGAGTTCTGACTCGGTTCTTCTCAGTATTAATATTCAGGGTGAGTACTGCACCAATCTGAAGTAATAAAGAGTAATGAAAGATTCAGTGCAGGGGTTTGGACGGGGGTTATGATCGGGGCACATCCAGTTAAAGGAGAGTAATATGGTTTTGGGATTACAGATTACGATTAGGGTTTTGGGATTAGAGTTATGAATGTCTGGACACAAGGGATAAAGTTTGAACCCTTAATATTAGTAATTAATACAGATTACACTGCAGTTACATCTGGATTATTTAGCCATTTAACATTCCTTGATCCACAGTGTCATGTGACACTGACAATGTTCGGCATCAGCAGCCGGAGTCAGAGAGAATACAGTTGGCACTAAACACTATAAATGCTGTAGTTCACGTTAAAGGCGGCTCTTTTTCTGGCTATTCCAGAACGTTAGCAGTTTCCGAGAGCTGAGGTAAAAACAGACCAATCAGTTCTGATTTACAGTAACAATAAGATAAACATTATCAGGACAGAGATGATTTTAATAGAGTAGAACAGAGTTTTGGAGCTTCAGAGCTCAGACTGCTGATGATAATATCCGACGGACCAATCAGACGACTTTAAAATAAACTTTATTCTAAAATTAGAATCAGAGAAATGAAGACGAGGCGTTGGAGCACAAACCTCATTATACAAACCTCAATATACACAGAGTACATCCAAACTGATTTAAACACCCACTCTAATGATTACTGCCAGATTCAGCTACTTCAACTGCTGACACTGATGTGCAAATGCACACATACCATACCACATAGCTTATCTATTTCCTGTGGCAGGCTGAGTAAAATGAACATTGTTGTTTTATTCTATAAACTACAGACAACATTTCTCCCAAATTACAAATAAAAATATTCTCATTTAGAGCATTTATTTACAGAAAATGAGAAATGACTGAAATAACAAAAAAGATGCAGAACTTTCAGACCTCAAATAATGCAAAGAAAACAAGTTCATATTCATAAAGTTTTAAGAGTTCAGAAATAATCAATATTTGGTGGAATAACCCTGGTTGGTTTTTAATCACAGTTTTTTTTTTCATGCATCTTGGCATCATGTTCTCCTCCACCAGTCTTACACACTGCTTTTGGATAACTTTATGCTGCTTTACTCCTGGTGCAAAAATTCAGGCAGTTCAGTTTGGTGGTTTGATGGTTTGTGATCATCCATCTTCCTCTTGATTATATTCCAGAGGTTTTTAATTTGGTAAAATCAAAGAAACTCATCATTTTTAAGTGAAATCTTATTTGTTCAGAGCTGTATCTATTGAATAAGGAGACCAACCTGTTTGGAACAGAACTGGGAGTTCTCGTAACGCTCAACACAGAATCTGTTCAAGAATAAAGTCCCACCCTTTAACTAAACGAGCCAATCAGCTTCCTGCCAAACCTGCAACCCAACTAAAGCGGAGAAAAAGCCAAAAAGATGAAATATCATGTTTTTTTTTATTGCATTATGGAGCCAAATGCTACAAACTCATGAGGTTTAGAGGATCTAATGTGTCCTCAGATACAGTAGAACAGAGAGGAGGCTGGTGTTATTCGTATTATTGGCAAATTATTGATTTCACTATAAAGAATTCTGTATTAATCCTCTTTTTAGGATACAGGAATGATTTAAGCATTTGGAAGGTGATCATTTAATATTATGATCACTAGAAAAGCCTTTTGTTTTTCCTGGAAAACAGAAGCAAAATAGCATAATACACATTTATCACATGTGTACTAACATTTATTACATACTGTAATTACTGTAATTACATATTTTAACCCAAAGCATTGCTGCATTCCTCATTGACTCTTTATAATTCATTAATAAACAGGTAAAAAAATCGATCACTGCAGGTTTTAGAGGGACGTGAGGATGCTCTAATTCCAGCTTCTCCTCCGGTGCTTTAACATCATACAGGGGCTATAGCTCTCCAGCTAGCTGGTTGCTACGCTGTTGCTAGGAGACGGGTTTAGCAGCATCTGCGGGTCCACGGTCTTCGCTGATGCACAGCTTCAGAAGGGCGTTATAGAAAGGTCGTTTAGTCATACATTAGCGCTAGCGCAGAATTAGCCGCAGTCAGATTCCTCTTCTTATGGATTTATGTAACATCCGATTAGCATTTACATTAGCTAGCATGCAGCGCTGCTCTCGACACCACTGGAACATCAGAACCAGACCAGCATATATTTACATACACACACATATATATACACACACATATATACACATACACACACACACACACACACAATGCATTAACACACACTCAATAGGTCCAATGCTAAATCTGTGTTCATGCAATTGTTCAATTGTATGCTAATTTGTTTTTCCCTCAGACTCTCTCGCCCATTCTCTCTCTCCTTTTTTCTTTCTTTCTATCATTCTGTGTGTGTGTGTGTGTGTGTGTGTGTGTGTGTGTGTGTGTTACAGTGGGTGGAGGTTCAGGACTGAATCTGAGTTTGAGATCAGACTGATGTTCTATTGTTCCACATTCGTCCCCGTTCTGCCTCCTCCCCACAGCCAGCAGAACTACATTACCCATCATGCACCAGCATCTGATTACCCATCACCACCCTGTAGGAGAGCACTACTCTCTGCCTTGTCTGACTCCACGCAGACTGACCTGATCTGACCACATCACGATCAATATCAGATCTGATCAGTGTCAGATTATTAAATCTAATCAATTGGATTATCAGATCTAATCAGTATTGGATTATGATTATGATATCTGATCAGTGTTAATTTATCAAGTCTAATCAGTGTTGGATTATCAGATCTAATCAGTATTGAAGTATTAAATCTGATCAGTGTTTGATTATAATGATCAAATCTGATCAGTGTTGAATTAGCAAATCTGATTAGAACTAAATTATCAAATCTAATCAGTGTTGGGTTAAAACATTTGATCATTGTAAGATTAATTCTTAAGTCTGTTCAGTGTTCGATGGATTAAAATGTCTGATCTGATCGTTGGATTACAGACTAATCTGTCTTGGATTGGTAATCTAGATCTGATGAGTGTAATATAGATAGATATCTGATAAGCACTGGATTAAACAGGTCAGTAAGTGATAAACAACTCTAATCAATGTTGGGTTAACAGCTCTGTTAGTACTTGATTGGTCAACCATATATGATCAGTGTTGGATTGATTAATCAGGTCTGATCAGTGATGGATTGTGGGATTGATTAATCAGGTCTGATCAGTGATGGATTGTGGGATTGATTAATCAGGTCTGATCAGTAATGGATTGTGGGATTGATTCATCAGGTCTGATCAGTAATGGATTGTGGGATTGATTAATCAGGTCTGATCAGTGATGGATTGTGGGATTGATTAATCAGGTCTGATGAGTGATGGATTGTGGGATTGATTAATCAGGTCTGATCAGTAATGGATTGTGGGATTGATTAATCAGGTCTGATGAGTGATGGATTGTGGGATTGATTAATCAGGTCTGATGAGTGATGGATTGTGGGATTGATTCATCAGGTCTGATCAGTGATGGATTGTGGGATTGATTAATCATGTCTGGTGAGTGATGGATTGTGGGATTGATTAATCAGGTCTGATGAGTGATGGATTGTGGGATTGATTAATCATGTCTGATCAGTGATGAATTGTGGGATTGATTAATCATGTCTGGTGAGTGATGGATTGTGGGATTGATTAATCAGGTCTGATGAGTGATGGATTGTGGGATTGATTAATCATGTCTGATCAGTGATGAATTGTGGGATTGATTAATCAGGCCTGAGATCAGACAGTCTGCAGGAGTCAGTCTACGCTTAGCCGTACACGCTGTTAGCGAATCAGACGGTTTCTTTTTTATTTTTTTCATTAACGCTTTGTGTTTGTCCCTCTGGCCCCGCCCCCTCTCTCTCTCATTGGCGTAGCTGATCACTCCTCCGTGTGTTTCTGTGTAAATAACCTACAGATGTAAATACTCTCTATTTTTTGACTGAGTGTCAGTGTGAATAATCCTCGTTCAGTATTCGATACGACAGAAGGTTTATGGAAGTGTTTGCATTTCTCTCTTTCTGTCACGGTCACGCCCCCTCCCCTATTCTGGCCCCTCCCTCTGTTCAGTCTATCTGGGTGCATCTCGTAGCTTTAACTCCGCCTCCTACAGCGATTTCTGTGAGATCTTAACGTGTTTAAAACTCTGCTGCAGTACCCTGCATTCACACTAGGAGGCAACAGAGTGAAAAGTATACGAGAATACGAGATTTGTAGCCACAATTTTGCGACAAACTGTGACATTATGCGACTTTTAGCCTTTGATTAATTGACTTTCTCAACTTTACACAAATGAATTGTGACGTGGTGAAACGTCATTCTAAACCAATTGGACAAACTATTTCTTTGAACCGGTCACATCGTAGACTACCGAACTTTCGTTTCACACCAGCACTTACTTCGTCTTTTCCTGTTATATAAGGTGTGCATTTGCACATATTCCACAACAATTAGGAGTAAAAAAAATAAAGCGTGGAAGAAAGTAGAGGATGGCTGAATAGGCAGCTTGCTTGCTAGATAAATTAGCCAGCATGCTAACTGTCTAGTCGATACACGCCCATGTGGGAATGTTATCTGGGTCAGTGTTGCACAGGGAAGGTGGTGTCGTCCTATTGGTGTGACGTTTCTACGATGTTAAAAACATTCTGTTTCTGATTCTGTGAATTCTGTTTCTCAGATCACAGATCAGACTGTTATTTACGGTTGTTGTTCTAATCGTCAGATTGAGTTTGCGAGTTCAAACATCACGAGCGTATCTTCAGGCGTTGCTGTGGTAGCGCGGTCGATGTCCTTAACTCACATTTTGTCGCAAAAGAAACATTAGAATCGATTAGAATAGATTTGAGTATTTCTAAGTGTAGATTGAATCTGGTTTCCAGATGATCAAACATCAATCTGGATTCAGTAAAAATTGGAAATGAAGCATGAATTAGATTTGAGTCATTTTTTGAGCTAGATTTAGACTTATTTGTTTATAAAAATTATAAACGTGGCTGAATGCAATCAGACCCTGCTTCTTCACAGCTATGGAGGGGAGTAGAGTCCGCTGCTGCAGTGAAGCAGGACGAAGCGCTGGACGGCGTGTCCTTCGAGATTTCCAGGAACGAGGACTCGAGAGGCATCAATTAGAGTTATGAGATGCATCCTTTCTCTCCCTCTCTTTCTTTCTCCTCTTCATTTCTCTCTCCCTCTCTCCCTCTCTCACTCTCAGGAACATATGATCAGATAACAGCGCTCACCCCACCGCCCCCCCCCCCCCCGACTGCTTCGTCCTGTTACGTTGTTTGTTTCTTTCTATGGAAAATATTCTGATTTTCTTTGTTTTTTTTTTATTTGATATGAGTCGATGCCCTGTGTGCTTTGTGGGGGCGGGGTTTCGGGAGGGGGCGGAGAGTTCTGTGGCCGATGCTAATGCAGGACGAGTCCCAGGTCAGAGGTCAGAGGTCGTGCCAAAAGCTTCTGTGTGTGAGCGTCGGAGCTGTGCCATTCGCTACACTGACTTTACCAATAAAAACCTGGACATTGTGCTTTTCTAACTCCGCCTCTGTTTCTGTCTGTCCCGGTCACGTGACCGCACGCCGCACACGCAGGACACGTTTGTAGCTTCATCAGCACTGCACACACACACACACACATTCACAAAAACACACAAACACACACTCGTAGATAAGGTAAGTAGACACGTAGACGCACAGACTCTACTGACACTGCTCCCATACAAACCAATACAGTGCTAATCTGATCTGATCTGATTTAATCTAATCTAATCTGATCTCACCTGCAAACCGTGAAGAGATGCATTCAATAATTCAGTGTGTGTGCACGAGTACGAGTGTGTACACAAGTGTGAGCACGAGTGTGTGTTTGTGTCTCAAAGGCAACATGGAGGCTGATCTGAGGCTGCGGTTAGCATTTAGCATGTCAGAATCTTACCCACATCCTCCTTCTCCCTCTTTTTTCCCCTCTCTCTCTCTTTTTCTCTCTCTTTTTCTCTCTGGCTCACTCCCTCTCTCTCTCTCTCTCCTCTGTGCTTTGTCCTCTCCCTCCCTCTCTCTCGCTCTGCAGTGTTACCATAGCAACTGTGAGATGTGGGAAACCCTCTGTCCTTCAGAGAGAGGGAGAGAGGGGGTGAGCGAACGAGAGAGAGGGGGAGAGATGGGGGATGGAGGGATGGAGGGTAATGAAATGATAGAATGTGAGAGGGATATAAGCCTGAGAGAGAACAGACCGGCGCATTCCTAACCAACCGCGGCGCCGCCGAACGAGTACGAGTATGCTCTTCCCGCACTACGCTAATGCTAACGCTAACGCTAAGAATGCTACACTGGGATGCTAATCCAGGAGCAGCAGGACAGAATGCTAACGCTAGGACGATGCTACGCTAACAGCATCAGAAAGTCCCACACTTCAGCTGCACCCCTCCACCCCTCTTCGTCCCCTCCCTCCACCCCATGATAATCAGAGTCAGTAGAGCAGCGCTGAGCGAGAGCCGCTGATAACCGTAAACACTGGGTTTTGGGTTTTTGGGTTAATTCAGTCAGCTGGATAATATTTCCCAGCAGCTGTGAGCTTTTCCTAACCCAACATCTGACCATCAGCCAGCTGCAGCGCCGTACAGCCAGGCGCAAACACCTCACACCACCGCATTTACAGCTAGAGCAACCAGAAATCAAGCCAATCAGATAAGAGGTGTTCAGTTTGGTTCTAAACTGAAGCTACAAGACTAACATTCCTGATGTTTAAACCAAAAATATACTCAATTTATGATTCTGCATTCTACAAACTACTAGCCTTTACGTAGTAATGTATCTTACACTACGTATTCTTCTACACTGAACTAAAATCAAATCTGCTAAAAATTCAAGTCCAGAAATTAGAGAAACACTTGGCCAGTTTGGCTAAATTGCTGGTGAATTAGCTGGTAAAACAACTGTTTAAAGACTGTTAAAACTTGTTGATGTTACATCAGCCACCTTGGATAACCATCACCCTTTCATTCAAGTGAACACTGTCAGAGTTTGGCAACTTTGGCAAAAATATAGACACGACCCAACACAATCTGACCCAACACCAACAATCAGATAAGATGTGTTTGGTTTGGCTCTATGCTGAAGCTACAAGACTAACATTTCTGCTGTTTAAGGCAAAAATATACTTAATTTATACTCAATCCTTATTGTAGTTTAGGCGTAGTAATGTATCTTACCCTATTGTTCTACATTGAACTAAAAGTCTGATGTTCCTTCAGTTTAAAGGCTTCCAACTGTTCTTTATGATGATGTAAGATGGTCTCTGATGGTTAAGGCGGTTTTCTTGATATAAACACTGGTAATTCTGGCCAAAACATTCCCTGTATTGGTAAAACATCAAGGCCAGAAAGTAAAAATATGACACTTGGCAAAAATGTTATGTTATGAATCTGGATTTATCAAAATTGCTGGTAAATTAGTTTGTAAAATTACTGTTTAAAGTCTTAAACTTGCTGGTCTTGAACCATCTGGAATATGTTGGTGATCTAGGTCAGAATACTAGCTTGGACATGCTAACAGTCAGCCTTTCAGACAAATTTACATTATCAGAGTTTTGGTAACTTTGGTAAAATATAGACACAACACAACCCTACACCAACAACCAGCTGAGACGTGTTTGGTTTGGTTCTACACTGAAGCTACAAGACTAACGTTTCTGCTGTTTAAGGCAAAAATATACTTAATTTATACTCAATCTTTATTGTAGTTTAGGCGTAGTCATGTACATGTACATGTACGTAAACACGTACATGATCGTTCTGGACGGGAATAAAATCACAGAGGATAAAAAAAAAACATAAAAGAGAAAATTACCCAGAACCCCCTGAGATTTTATCCAGCAGATCAGTGTGAAATATGTTTGTTTATGTTTTGTTTATGTTGATCTGAGATCTGGTCTGTAGGTCACTGAGCACAGAGTCAGTAATTATGTTTACATATGGAACAGCAGTGGACCACAGAATGAGCCCTGGGGGACGCAGGGATGCAGGTGGGAAGGTTATGACCGTTAGGACCAGACCTCCACTCAGGAAGTAGAGATCTCTACATAACTGTAGATCTCAGCAGGAGAGGATCCACCATCTGGAGGACAGTGATGGAGGCCAGTCTGGGGACGGGAGGTGTCTCGCCTCGGCGGATACCCGGCGGAGGGGGACCGAGCTGTTTCCAGGCAGGTTAGTGAGCAGAAGATCCTTCATAGAATAAAATACAGATCTAAAAAATAATAAGAGCAACTAAAAATGATGAGTTTCTTTAATTTTACAAATTATAAACCTCTGGAATA
Organism: Astyanax mexicanus; assembly: GCF_023375975.1. Lineage (NCBI taxonomy): Eukaryota > Metazoa > Chordata > Actinopteri > Characiformes > Acestrorhamphidae > Astyanax > Astyanax mexicanus. The sequence goes on along the minus strand of NC_064413.1, from coordinate 57,799,249 downwards.
TAATCAAGAGGAAGATGGATGATCACAAACCATCAAACCACCAAACTGAACTGCTTGAATTTTTACACCAGGAGTAAAGCAGCATAAAGTTATCCAAAAGCAGTGTGTAAGACTGGTGGAGGAGAACATGATGCCAAGATGTATGAAATTAAAACTGTGATTAAAAACCAGGGTTATTCCACCAAATATTGATTTCTGAACTCTGCATCTTTTTTGTTATTTTTCTGCAAATAAATGCTCTAAATGACAATATTTTGACCCAACTTTTAAAATCAATCAATGGTACCACTTTAAAATAAGGCTCATTTATAAAGGATTATAAATAGTTCACAAAGGAGTTTATAAATGGTTATTAACTATGTTATAAACCATTAATAAGCAGTTACAACACATAAATAGAAGAGCAACAGTGTACTAAACAGTAATTCCACATTTGTTTATTCTGTTAACTTTATAAATGTAACTATAATAACATATTAAAAAATGAGTAAACTGACTTTCTATATTATTTTATTACACATGTTAAAAAAAACATCACTGTTGTTCTTTCTATTTATGTGTTGTAAGTGCTTATTAATGTTTTTTTTTTTAAATACAACTTCATTTATAACCAAAAATAAACTATTTATAAACCTTTTATAAAGGAGCCTTATTTTAAAGTGGTACCCAATCAATCAAGAAAAGAAGAGAGAATTAGACAGAAATAGAAGAGAAGTAGAGAAAGAAAGAGGGAGAAGGAGGGAGAGAAGTAGACAGAAAAAAATTAAGAGATGTAAAGAGAAAAAAAAAAAGCACTGGGTGATGTATGGGTTTAGGGGCGGGGCAGGAGGCAGAGCTGACTGGGAGAGCTGAGCAGTGTGTCTCTGATAGCAGTGAGACGCAGATGATTGGACGATGTCAGCAGGGGGCAGGATTATTGATTGACTGATTTGCATATTGTCAGTGTCTGTGTTCCAAAGTACACGGAAGCATCATCCTCACCTAAAACACAGTTAAACCTGCAGAGGCAGAAATTACCACAACAAAAGCGTTTTTTAAAGGTTAGGAAATGTTTATAAATTTAAGCAGGACAGGTATGTTTTATTAATTAAATCATTTAATTTATTTCAGCTATTAATGAAAAAAAATATGGTTTAGGGTTTTATTGCATTTTAATAATAAAGCTCTGCTACACGCATTAAAGTCTGATCAGAGTTTTTGCTGTTAGCTGTAATTTTTCAGTGATCTGGGTTTTTAGAGATTGTTGGTGGGATTTTTTTAGGTTGTTCTTTAGATTTAGTTTTAATGGACATGATTCTGGGACGTGATGGTAAAGATCATCAGGTCTCTGTGTGCCGTCTGAACTGCTGAATCTTTACATCTCCTCACTGTGAAAAAACACAGGTAAGAGCCAATCAAAAATAAGTCCTGGACTTTATTGAAAATGCCTGTGTTCATATATATTCTAATATTATATATATATATATATATACGGATCACCAGAACACCACATCTCAGAATTAATTATTCAGAGTGCAAAAAATCAAAATCCAAGTAAATAATCAAGTTTCTGAGGCCTGAATCAGAAACAAAAAAAATCTTATTAGTGAGTCAAGAATCACATTTCTAGGGTTTGAGTCAAAAATCTGATCTCGGGAATAAAAATCTGCCTCAAAAAGCTAATCTTTTAGATGATTGAGTGTGGGTTAGTGGGGGTTTACAGTGGTTAGTGGGGGTTTGTGGGGGTTTACAGTGCTTAGTGGGGGTTTG